>NC_090026.1:99674751-99974751 GCF_037176765.1 Anolis sagrei | reverse complement strand
TATTATCAAGCCAAAATAATGATGTAACAACATCATCAGCTTATAAAGGTTTTGATTCCTTCAACACTTTGCTGTTAAGAAGAGCAAATGTTCCTCAAAGCAGGTACTAACTGGATGCATAGTACAATGGCTCTCAACCTTTGGTCTTCCAGGTATTTTGGAGTCCAATTCCCAGAAGTCCCAGCCAGCATGCCCAGTGGCCAGGGATTCTGAGAAGTGATTTCCCAGACAGATGGAATTTAAATGATTCAGAAGGAATGGCATACATGTCAAAAAAGAGAGTAACTCTTAGGAATTTCTTTTTGCGCTCCATAAGGCAACTTTTTCTGCAGACGTGTAATTCTAAAATAGCACACAGTGAAGCAGACACACAGGGGAAATATTCACTGCTAGTGCATCTGAGCAGGAAAAGAGTCAGACTAAATTAGCAAATGCTACATAGAGAAGCCTGATGTTTGGGAAAGCAACCTTTTGACTGGGGAAATCTGGAACCTATAATATCAGAGCTCTGGGTGGCCTTTAATAGCTTTGATTGACTTTATTTGATGCTCACAGAATACTTCTTGCATTTCATCTTGTGTTGCCCACCACTCAATTTTAGAATTGCTGATCTTCTTCCCCCTACCACCAATAAAAATTGCAATGTGGGATAGTTCTGTCCAGTTAGAACCCAGTTAGGGTTTTTTGTTTTGTTTTTTGTTTTGCAAACCTTGCAGTTTTTCACAGGATACTAATACATTCGTTTTGTGTGTGGAATGCGTCACTTTAAATACATAGGATACATGCTCACAGAATGAATTTCAGGTTAGTACAATCATCAAGACAAAAGTTTGTAACCTCCCTTTTAAACTGGCTGTCTTGCAAAAAAAAAGATTTTTAAAGACTGTTTAACTGCGATATACTACACCCACAAATTGAAATTGCAATATATTAAACTGTGTCTCGGCACAATCCAGTGTTTAGGTGACTATTAGTATTAGGGTAACTTTGAGGCCCCTATTTATTTCCCTTCTTATGGCTCTTCATTTCTTCATAAAAAGTAGATAGATAGCCTTTCAAAGAGAGGTCAGTCTCTTGTAAAACAGGAAAACTGAATAAGCTGTCCCTGTGCTGGCTATTCTCCTTCAAAGTAGCATCTGTTGGATTAACAATTCCAAAAAAAATTTGCAATAGAAGTGTGATGGCACACCCGAGCCTTTTGGGAAAACTATATTGTCTGGCTTTACTCGAGGGCCATCTTATAACATCTGGTAAGATTAAGACCCTTAGCAGACAGGGGCACTTTGAAGGAAGGTGAAAAAATAACCAAATGAGTTTACTGAAAACAAGGTGAATAAAGAGTTAACTCCACCCAAGAGTATCATAAGGTAACTTAAAACAATACATTGCCAAAGGAGCCTTTGCTGTTTGCAGTCATCTTTCTGGAATCTTTGAAAGTCTTTTTGCCTCTGGTGTAAAGCGATGGCTTATAGGTTGTTGTTTACAAACTGTCTTAATCTTCTCTCCTGTGAAGCTTAGGCTGGCCAAAAGCTTATGTTGGCCTTTGGACTGTTGGTATAAAAATACTGCTGAATGCAGCAAGTACTAAGAATGCCTGTTTTGGATTGCTAGGCCTAGAATACCATACAATATCCAAGCCTCTAATTCACTGTAGCTCTGCTGTAGAAAGGAGGAGGAGTCCAGCAAAGAGCTCTGTGCAGGGAAAAGGAATAGACCAACTAAGATTGGCCTCTGGGGGATTTTAAGCTCCACCCAAAAACGAATACAAAGGAAGTTATCTACACTATTGGGAAGGCCTATAAACAGGGGGAACTAAAGTAGAGGAGAGGAAAAGGCAGAGCCAAGACTTCACAAGAAGTACAAAGTCAAGCACACTGGTTTCAGTACAATATTCGTGGAAATTCTCTTCAGTGTCCACCTGACATGAGGATATATTATATTAACATTAGGCTTCACTGAGTGGAAATATTTCAAAAGCCAACATCTGAAATCTCTCAAGTGAAAAGGGTTTTCACTTTGTGTTGGAACTAGATATTTTCATCCAAAACAGTTTTTCTGGTTTCCAAAGAATGTGTGTAAGAAATCATCTAGAATGTCTAATGCAGTGGAACATTGTTTAATCTACAATGTTGGACCTACTATTATCTGCCGCCCAAGCCTATGTATGTATATGCTTGGGCGGCATGCAAAATAGCCAACCCGTCAAAATTAATCCATATTTTGAAGTTCTTCTCTTCTTGGCTATATAAAATGCACCTAATTAGCCTTTTCAAGTAACTCTTGGAGTTTTACCAGTTTTTAGCAGCTGTTAATGCAACTAATCTATACATGGCTACAGAGATTATCCAGCATTAAGCTTGACAAAAGAAGAATGCAATGCTGTTTTCAGCCCCCAATGCACTCAGATATGTGTAAACTTTTTTTTCTTATGCAAGCTAACTGAAAAGAAATTTGTTGTTTTTTGCCTTCATAGAATCTCCTCAATGGAGGTTATCTAGATAGAGTGGCATAGGTGTTTTGGACTTCAACTCCCAGGTGTTTTGGACTTCAACTCCCACAATTCTTAACAGCCTACTGGCTGTTAAGAATTGTGGGAGTTGAAGTCCAAAACTCCTGGAGGGCCGAAGTTGCCCTTGCTTGAGCTAGAACATCCCCAGCAGGTAGCTGTCCAGCCTCTTTTCAAAAACATACAGAGAAGGATACTTCATCATCTCTTTGTAGGCAATTGCTTCCATTGCCAAACTGCTCTCACTGTCAAGAAGTTCCTTCTAATGTTCCATGCAAATCCTCCTAAAACTTATACCCATTAGACTTAGTTCTCTTCTAAGTTCTCCAGCTGGGAACAAGCCTGAATCCTCCTTTTCATGTCAGCCTTTGAGTTATTAAAGGAGTAAAGTCGTGTCACACCTTAGTCTTCTCTTCACCAAACTGAAAATGTCCAGATCCTTCAACCTCACCACATATGCTTTATTCTCCACATTTGCTTTTCTCTGAACCTGCTCCAATTATCCATATACTTCTTCAAATTAGGCACTCAGAACTAAAAGTAATACTCTAGATATAGAGAGAAACATCTCCTGTATTACATCTGTAGTAAAGAAAGGGCTACATTTTGCTTTGTTTTTGCTTCCCTACTTCACAAACTAGAATTCAGAGCATAGTTTCTATCAGGCTTTAGCAGATAATTGGTCTTAGTTATTAGGTGACAAGACCAAATGGACAATGTTTATCCAAGATCGGAGCCTAAGGACCTCAACACATGAAGTTCCTTATGCTGGGGGTCAGAGGGGGAATCAATTAGGCAGTGGGGCAAATTCCTTGCTTATTGGGGAAAACCATCATTAAGCACACTGTATCACCTGCATCACATCCTTGCTGATCACATAGAGGAAACTGTCACTGCTCCCCTCCCACACTTTCCCTGGATTAGTTAATCAGAATTTGGGTAGCCACCTGTGTCCTCAGGGCGCCATCTGATGGTGCTGCCAGGATGGAGCTGCACCGGAAGTCACCCTGTGTCCCCACTCCCTCCTGGTAGCATCCTAGAATGGAGTAAAAGGGCCAAGAGTGGGAGCTCACACCTCTTCCCGGATTCCAATCTGCGAACTTTCGGTAAGCAACTTCAGCAGCTCAGTGGTTTAACTCCACTGAGCCACTGGGGGCTCCTGATGATGCAGTGGGTTAAACTGTCCCACCAGGGTTAAGGAGGCTTAAGGTGGCTCATAGCATACATTAAAACAAAGTACAACAACAGCAAAGACATTGTCCAAAGTCTTGAACCTATTCTGGAGACAGTGTTCAACATGTTATATAATCATACTTAAATACGGGAGACACAAATCACTACTGCCTCCTGGTCTCAACAATTCTAATAAAAATGTGAACGGGAATCAATGGGCAAAATAGTAGAACTGGGACAACAGTTTTTCTCTTCTGCAGCTCTTGTAAAGTGCCTTCAAAATAGTGTCTGGAGAGCTGGCAAGTCTCATAGAGCCAGTTTTCAGGTGGTGGTGAAGGATCCAGGAGAAATGTGAATGCCAACACTCTGAATGCCAACACAATGCTGGATTTAACTTCAAGTCAAGAATGCAAATTGTGTGAGATGGTGCAGCATAAGAAAAATCTGGAACAATATTTGCTTGTGTTGTTGGAGGCTTTCATAGTCAGAATCACTGGGTTGCTGTGAGTTTTCCGGGCTGTATGGCCATGTTCCAGAAGCATTCGCTCCTAATGTTTCACCCACCTCTATGGCATGCATCCTCAGAGGTTGTGAGATCTCACAACATCTGAAGATGCCTGACATAGATGTAGGCAAAAAGTTAGGAGAGAATGCATCTGAAACATGGCTATACAGCTCAGAAAACTCATAGCAACCCAATATTTGTTTGGTTGATATTATTTTTAGCACTAAGTCTTAGATTTCCCAGAATGACTAATAGGAGACATCTATGGCTGTCAATATGCCTTTGTTCCACAATAAGTGGGTTTCCCCCCTATAGTATAAAGTTGTGCAGCTGCTTTATCCAATACATAGAGACACCAATAAAAAGTTCTGGCACAAGGCATTCTAAGGTATACCATAATATTCTTCTTCTTCTTCATTGGAGAACTGGCTCCAGTTTCTATGAGTCTCCTTTAATTCATCCCTCTTTCAGCAACACATCAGAGGCCCTAGCAACTGTATCTGGTTAGCTGCCATTATCTTGAGAACAGGCTTGTTATTTATAGGCTTGGAAGAAAAAGTAACTGTCATATATAAATAACTGCTGGACTTTGAATTCATTCATAAGTGTCTGGAAACCTCAAAATTTATAAAGAGGAGATGAATGTCCTATAAAGATAACAGAAATTTGGAGAGGCTGCTAAGTCTGCCATAGCACTCATATGAAGAAAAGGCACTGACCTTTATTAGCTGAATGGACATTTATTGAGCTGTACAGAACTATTCATTGGGGCAACTCATTCAGCTTCATTTTTCCAAAATGTAAACGGTGCCAAGATGCAAGCTTCACTTTAAAATCTGCTAATTAAAACAGATGACTCTTGTATTGTATTTGATTCTAGAGGGTAAACAATGGTGTTGCAGGGATACAAAGACATTATAGTTCTTTACTGAGTGTGAAAATATTTCACAAATAAATTGATTTGTTGCTTAGATTCAAATGTACTTTTAAATCTAGAAAGAAAAATACTTCTGTTGATTAATTAACATGTGTTTTGACAGATCAATTAATTCAGTGACTAAAGTATTTAAAGGACTTTTGAAGATTTATATCAACAATTAAACTGAAGGACACAGCCAATAGTAATATCAATTTTCAAAAGTTTTTAAAGATCAATTTATTCTGTCCCATGATAATACTTCTAAAGCACTAATGAGAAGTTCTCACAGTAACTGGGTTGCTGTGAGTTTTCCGAGCTGTATGGCCATGTTCCAGAAGCATTCTCTCCTGACATTTTGCCCACATCTATGGCAGGAATCCTCAGACCGTGTGAGGTCTGTTGGAAGCTAGGCAAGTGGGATTTATATTTCTGTGCAATGTTCAGAGTGGGAGAAAGAACTCTTGTCAATTTGAGGCAAGTGTGGATGTTAAAATTGGCCACCTTGATTAGCACTGAATGGTCTTGCAGCTTCAAAGCTGGCTACTTCCTGCCTGGGGAATCCTTTGTTGGGAGGTGTTATCTGGCCCTGATTGTTTCCTATCTGGAATTCCCCTGCTTTTTGACTGTTGTTCTTTATTTATTGTCCTGATTTTAGCGTTTTTTAAATGCTGGTAGCCAGATTTTATTCATTTTCATGGTCTCCTCCTTTCTGTTGAAATTGTCCACATGCTTGTGGATTTCAATGGCTTCTCTGTGTAGTCTGACATGGTGGTTGTTAGAGTAGTCCAGCATTTCCATGTTCTCAAATAATATGCTGTGTCCAGGTTGGTTCATCGGGTGCTCTGCTATGGCTGACTTCTCTGGGTGAATTTGTCTGCAGTGCCTTTCATGTTCCTTGATTCTCACAGTAAGAATTTGTGTCTGAGTTTTCTTGTTTTCTTTCCCCCTAAGAACCTGGCATCAAAAATCTGAATATCACGGAAAATGCCCAAAACTAGTTAAACATGACAGCTTAGCTAAGTTGAATTGACTTTTATTCTATGACACCCAAAGACCTTCGGATATTAACATTTTAAACATTTTGTAAGAGGTTAGATTTTGATAAAAAATAAAACAAAACAAATTAATTAAAATTCAATAAAATACCTACATGGTGGAATTGACCTGGGTTACACTAGATTTTTCCTGTGTTCTCGGTTCTCTATTGATGCAGCCACATCTCCTACCTCTTTGATCAAGGCTTGTTCTCTAAGGGTGGTTTCTAGAGGGAATTAAGGGTCAGGCTACACCCAATGTTAAATATATCTTTGACTCCCATGATAGTGATTTTCATTTGCTCACACTTTGAAGTAACTGCTGCTAATCTACTTATGAGAAGTGCATCCACCCAATTTTTCATACCTGCTCCTTCCCTTTCAACTAGTAATAACCTTAAATTTTTTTTGGAGAAATGGTCTGGAAGGAACTGCAGTGGGGAGGAGATGATAGAGAAGCATGCACAAACTTTGGCCCTCCAGGTGTTTTGGATTTCAACTCCCACAATTCCTAACAGCTTAGTGTTAGGAATTGTGGAAGTTGACATCCAAAACACCTGGAGGGCCAAAGTTTGTCCATGCCTGTGATAAGAGAATTTGCCTCCACTAATCCTATTGTCCATGCCTGAGGGTCCTTTTGGAAAATGTGGATCTCCATAACTATTTGGGAAATGGGATTCATAACCTTTTGGGAAAACCACTGGTCACAGGAAATAAATGACCTTGTTAGAAATCACAATCTTTTTAGAAAAATGACATTCACCAGCATTCAAGCAAGGCAACTAGGTTTTTCAGCTGTTAAACTGATGTACCTAGGTATGTCTTTGAACTGCTAGGGGCAAAGACATGCCAATGCACAAAAACATATATATTCATCAGAGTTTCCTTTAGTTGTAAAAAAAAAACCCTACTCCTCCTTAAAATATATTTGCCTTTCAATCATGCTCTCAATAGTAAAAAAAAACAACCCAGTCTTCTTTAGAAATAACAGAATTGGTTTACTCACAAAACTTAATGTATATAGCATACGGGCACTTTGCTTATGAATCCAGTTACAATAGGATTTTAAGTAGTTTCTCTGTGCAGGTAACACAGGGCATCTTCCTTAGAAACAATAGTCCATAGTCCAATGCATCTCTCTATTTAGAGAGTCTAATAAGTCTCTAAGCAGACAGTTCCTGCATTGAAGTCTTAAGGCATCTGCTTGCTTCTACTCTCTCTAAGAGTCTAATACGGAAACTTCTACAAACTAAAATGGAGTCTGAATCCTGAACATGTCTAGTTCTGATCACATGGTCTTCAGCCCCTCCCACAACAAAGAGGTTAGGTAAAATTGCAAACCAATACAAACATACAGTACAGTAAGCAATTGTATACATAACAAATAACTAGTGGAGGCTTGAGAAGGTTGCTATTTCCAACAGATCCTGCCCATTACATGGAGAAGAACCTGAAAATTCTACTAATGAATGGTGTCCTATTCGACTCCATTCTTGGGCCAGAGACCACAGATTTCACAAGTACAAGTACAAAAAAAAAGGCAAACAAAGAATGAGAAAAATCAAGGCAAGGAAACGCCATGGGTGAAGCCAAGATTCCAATAACTTTTACTGTCACAAATGTTTTCCGCATATAAAGAAGGTCCTGTGAGTCTTCAAATGTTCTGTTGCCTCAGAAACAAGGCCAAAATGTTTCACATAATACACACCCACATACAATGCAATAGAAGCTGCATTCATGAGACCTCCTGTGACTTGCAATTAAATGCAAAATAGCATCACTAACTCCAACCCCTACATATACAAATATTTAGCTCTTTGATGCTCAAACAATTAGAAACAGAATAATGATATTGATATAAATTACTAGTGGTTAGGAAACACCTACATTTACCATCATTTTGGCTGAAGGAATTCAAAATAACAATCAAATGTGCACAGTGAAATATCTCTTCTAAAAACAACACACATGCACCCTTTGAGCTCTTTTATAAACACACAAAAACTTTAAAAACTATTTGTAATACTGCATAAGACAGCTGTTTTAAAGGTAAGAAAACTGAAAGCCTTCCAAAACACATGAAGGCTCTTTGGGATGACTGTCAACACCACTGCTTTTTCATTTTAAACATTTTACAATTGTTTTTACCTCTTTTGAGCCCAGGGAGACTCTAAATATGGTGAAACTGCCTTGCACATACACATCAGGATACTATTAGGGTATGTATTGTTGAAAGCTTTCTTGGAATGACTGAGTTGCTGTGAGTTTTTCAGGCTGTATGGCCATGTTCCAGCAGCATTCTCTCCTAACTTTTTGCTTGCATCTGTGGCTGGTGTCTTCAGAGGTTCTGTTGGCAGTGAAGCAAGTGGAGTGTCCAGGGTGGGAGAAAGAACTCTTGTCTGTTTAAGGAAATGTGAATGTTGCAATCAGCAAGCTTGAATAAGCATTTGAGTTTGAAATTTGCAAAGTCAATGGATATCTTCATAGGGGTAGCCTGGCTTTGGCTGCCTGGCAGCATCCTCTGTTTAGGAGGTGTTAACTTGCCCTTGGTTGCTTGTTGTCTGGAATTCTCTTGTTTCTGGGTGGTGTTCATTATTTACTCTCTTGAGTGTAGTGTTTTTTTTAAATACCGGTAACCAGATTTTGTTCATTTTCATCGTTTCCTCCTTTCTGTTGAAATTGTCCATGTGCTTGTAGATTTCAGTGGCTTCTCTGTGTAGTCTGACCTAGTGGTTGTCATAGTGGTCCAGAATTTTTGTGTTCTCAAATAATATTCTCTTAATATTCTGTCAAATAATACACTGATTGGCTTTGCAAACTTTATGGCTACTCAAATGCTAATTCAAGCTTACGAATTACAACACTGACACTTTCTTTAAACAGACAAGGGTTCTTTCTCCCACTCTGGATATTCCACAGTATATATACACTCCACTTGCCTCACTGCCAGCAGAACCTCTGAAGATGCCAGCCACAGATGCAGGTGAAACATTAGGAGAAAATGCTGCTGGAACATGGCAATACAGCCAAAAAAACCCAAACAAACAGTAATTATTAGGGTATATTTATGAGCAAAAAGATATGGGCTGAGCTTTGTTAACCCCTATTCCAGAGGGTATTTGGGGACATTGCAGAGCACAACCATTTCTCAAAAAACATTTTGGGGATCTGGAGGCACAGTTTCTCTATCGCTGACCTATATACATGCACACTGAATAAAAAATCCTCACTTTGAGTGGCAATTGTCTTATAGTTTAAAGAACAACCGCCTATAAGTAAGAAGAGAATAAATATTACCCAAACAGCTCCACTAATTGAGCATGCCTGATTGGAGGGAGGGGACAAAGAACTAGGTAGAAGGGGAGATAAACTGGAATCTCCTGGAAGATCTTCTGGCTGGTGATCTGGCACCCAGAACAAGAACTCTGCCCTGCAATATTTTGTTATACAACCCCTTGGTAAAATTGTGTAGTACACATGTCTTACCTTACTTCCTTGAATGCCCTTGGGACCAGGATCACCAGGAGGTCCACCGATTCCCTTGAGCAAAATAAAAAAGGGAGAACTTTGAGAAGTGAACATTTTTGGTCATTTAAATATGGCTTTTTGCACAATGTCTGTCATAACACATCTCATCAAAATATAAACAAACTAAACAAGTATAAAATATCTAGGTATGAATCTTTGTAATTAGGAAGAGGCATGATTGCATAAAATAACTATGTTCAGTGATGGAGCTATGTACATTAATTAATGTACAATTTCGAAATCTTCCCTTGTTGACTTCTCATTGAGGACCTCTTTTGGAAATGCTCTCAGGCTGTGGAATTCCCTTTCTAAGTTGGCCTGGCTCTCTACTTCCCTTGGTATACAAAGGCTTTTTTCATATAAGCTGACTTTTGAGAAATTACTGGCTCCAGACCAGTGTTTTATTATGTCTTTAGAATTGACGAGCTTCTAATTCAGACAAACTCTAATATTACAATTTACTTCATTGCTTTTTTACATTTTTTATGTTGCTATCTATACCTGTTTTTAATCTAGTTATTAACTGCCCAATTTTCCAATTTGGAGAGAAAGACAGAATATTATTAGAAGAAACAACCATAGCATGCCTATAGTCAGTTGCCAGTTTACCTGTCTGACCATTTAGGTGTAGCATGTATTGATGTCATTTCCTGTTTATTTATTTATCTACTTACTTCATTTCTACCCCACCTTTCTCTATCCAAGAGAGAATCAAGGCGGCTTACAAATCCAGCAAAATTCAATGCCATAAAGGTAAACAATAAACACATCTCATCAAAATATAAACAAACTAAACAAGTAAGCAATTAAACAGATTAAATCCATATAAAATGCCGAATCATAATCTCATGTCCAAATCATTTCCTCAAATCCATAGTCCATTAGTAAAGCTGTTAAAGTCTTATTCCGTGGTTTCCTATTCACCAAACAGCTACGAGAAGTTTTTTTCTAAAAACCAGAAGGGATGAGCCCTGCTTGATGTCACTGGGGGAGTTCCACAGCTGAGGGGCCATCACTGAGAATACCCTGTCTTTCATCCCATCCAATTGCACTTGTGAAGAGGTTGAGACAGAGAGCAGGGTCTCTTTAGCCAATCTTAAAGCTCTTGTAGGCTCATAAAGGAAGATGCGTTCGGGCAGGTAAGTTGGATCAGAACCGCATAGGGCTTTATAGGCCAAAATCAGTACTTTGAATTGGACTCAGTAGCAGACTGGCAGCTAGTGGAGCTGATGTAACAGAGGAGTAGGATGTTCCCTCTACGCCATCCCAGTTAGAAATCTGGACTAATTGAAGCTTCTGGGCCATCTTCAAAGGCAACCCCATGTAGAGTGTGTTTGTAGCAAACTACTGGTTATGGGGTAGAATTTAAAAGTAAAAGTTAATGTTAGAACATGGCCTATATTGCAGGGTTGGAATGGGACCAGCCATTCTGTGATTCTTAAAGGGGTAGTAGCAGTAGGGGCGGGGCTAATTTACATAAGGGAATCTGATTGGCCATATTTAAATGAGCAGATGCCAGAATTTTAAAAAGGAAGGAGTAAAGGATGACAGTTGGGGAAAAAAACTGAACATTCTGGGAGAGAAAAGAAGTCAGTTAGAGGGAGAGGGAAGAAAAGCCATTAGATGAGGATAAGTTAAGGGTCCATGAATATAGGTCAGAGAATAAGTTAAGTAAGAGTATTTAAGGAAATAAACAGGATAGTGAGTGGAGAACAGTTGAGAGTTTGCTATTATATGGTTAACAAGTGAAAAAAGTCATAAGGATGAGAGTTGTCATGAAACAATGTTATATTCAACTAAGACGCTAATACACAAATGTAACCAACAAGCTTTTGTGCAAGACATCTTTAAATAAACTCAGTTAATGTGGAGTTGTGTAAGAAGATTTTCGTAAAACATTGAATATGATTTAAAGAAAAACCCAGAAGAGTCCCGGCAGATTTCAGAAGAGAACTGGTATAAGTTACTGGCCTGAATTGGTGACAGTGGAGAGATATAAAGGAAAGGATCTCCCCCCCCCCCCGCCTCACTTGGTTTGAAGATATATTATGTGAAGAGGGCATCCCAGTGTTGCAGTATATATAAGATGTAACAAGAGCATGGACCACCGTGGCCAAGTCTGACTTCCCAAGGTATGTGCGCAAGTGGCGCACAAGTTGGGCCAGTTGGGCTTAACCACACCATTTCCTTGCAGCAGTTAGTTTGTAACTAATCTTGCTTTGTCTGTCTTCTTTTGTAATCTGCAGTGCTCTATGCTCCCCCCCACCCCCCTCTCTGGCAGTTCCATATTTGAAGAACATATGTTACTGAGCCATTCACCATGAGATATTATGAAATATTTAGTATTTATAAATGAGCTGACTTCCTGTTAACCTGCAGAGGAGAAGTTATGTTTAGCCTGCAGAAGAAAATGTTTAAATATGTGAAATGGTGTCATAAGGAAGAAGGAGAATTCTTGTTTTCTGCTACACAGAACTTGGAGCAATGGGTTCAAATTACAGGAAAGAAGATTCCAGCTGAACATTAAGAAGAATTTCCTGACCATAAGAGCTGTTCAACCGTGGAACTCACTGGTGTGGTGGAGGCTTTTAAACCAGTGGTTCTCAACCTGGGGTCCCCAGATGTTTTTGGCCTTCAACTCCCAGAAATCCCAACAGCTGGTAAACAGGATGGGACTTCTGGCAGTTGTAGGCCAAAAACATCTGGGGACCCCAGGTTGAGAACCACTGTTTAAACAGAGGCTGGATAGCCATCTGCCAGGGGTGCTTTGCTTGTGCTTTTCCAGAATGTTTGGATGGGATGAAATGTGCAGTCTCAAAACTCTATTATTCATATTTTTCAGCAAAGAAGATGAAGTTTCCTTTATTCCTCAGCTAGATTCTGTGAGTGTGCTCACCTTTCTCTTGCAAATACGAATTTCTCTATTTATATGACACAGTACTATTTTCCATATTCTCCAACAGACAGAAAGGAAATAAAAACTTATCCCAGCTTTGTTCCCTCCCTTCCTGACTTGGATAGAGTAACAACAATATAAAAACTGGACATAGAGAACAGGCACCAGAAGAGCTGCACGAAATTGTACCTATATTATGACACTACGTTAACTGTTCTGGGAAATCCCTGTTTAGGTTTCCCATGTTGCATCACCAAAGA
Source organism: Anolis sagrei (assembly GCF_037176765.1). NCBI lineage: Eukaryota > Metazoa > Chordata > Lepidosauria > Squamata > Anolidae > Anolis > Anolis sagrei. The sequence goes on along the minus strand of NC_090026.1, from coordinate 99,961,930 downwards.
AGTTCAGTAGCAATACAGCTGGTCACTATGGGAACTCCTCTTATCAAGGAAAGTCCATAGTGGAAAACTCCACATTTTTCTGTTGCTATAAAACTAAACAATTGGCAAAAGAAGAGGGACAGTGGTCAGCAGTTCCACTGAGACAGCAAAAATGTTCTCACAATTCTTCTGAAGCAAACATCTGTAGCTGCTGAAAATAATACTGAACATAATTAAGTGACACAAGATTGACAACAGTTTCCCTTGAGAATGCAAAGTTTTAAAATAAGTTTGGAGAGGGAAACCCACAAGTATGATACAAATAAGTGCCCATGCTGTCTGGGAGATCCTGGAAGCTGTAGTCCCCAAAATGGTTTATCCAAACTTTGCTCCTCATACAGAAAGCAACACATGCCAACGGAAGAGGATAATATACAAACTTGCTTCCTAACAACAAATTTTAATGGGGTTTCTTGGTTGGTAAGGGGGATTTGTTACACATCCTTAAGAGATACAGGCACTGGGAAATTATGCTTAATGCATAGCATCTTCTATTCCTTCTATTATTTTTAAATGTGCATGAAGGTCTAATTGTCATATTTTATAGGACAAGGCATATAAAAATATTTTCATGGGCCATCTGTAATCAGAAGAAAAATCTCTCCATCATGCTGGTCCAGGACATAGTTTTTGTATGTGTATTTGTGGGTTGGTTATGGTTGAGAAAAGAAAAAGTAAACCATTCTTTTTTCATACTGCTCTCAGGTTAATAAACCCATCCATCTGTTCTAATTAATAGCAGGAAGCATAAGTTCAGACTCTTTGCTATGATTTATGTGTAACACATACCCTCCAACTAGCTTTTATTTATTTATTTATTTTGTGTCAGGAGCAACTTGAGAAAATGCAAGTCACTTCTGTTATGAGAGAATTGGCCATCTGCAAGGGAGCCATCCTGTGGGAGGCTTCTCTCATGTCACCACACGAGGAGCTGGAGCTGATAGACAGGAGCTCACCCCACTCCCCGGATTCAAACCACTGATCTTTTGGTCAGCAGTCCTACCGGCACAAGGTTCATGAATTGATAGGAACAGCCCTAATCACCTGTTGTGTCATTTTTAGCTGCTTTTAAAATATTCAAATTTCTCTCTCCTCCTCCCACTTCCCCCTTTTGTTCTCAGTTTATTTCATTGTTGAAAATGGAGTTTGCATCCAATTGTTTGCATCCACTTAACTCAGCGGCAGAAGGGGGCACAAGCCTGTCCCCTGTCTCTCAGGCAAATGCAAGTTACTGCAGCCTCTCTTAGCTTCCTCACTCATAATTTTTACCATCTTGACCACACTCATTTTGCTTGAATACTTTAAATATTGGAAGATATGGTGGCATGTAGTTTGGCACCAGGAAGTAAGCCAATATAATCATTTTATTGCAAGCTCAATCACACTGAAAACATTACTAGTGTAAAACAAACTTACCTGGGGGCCTCTTGGTCCCTTTGGCCCAAAAGGGCCTTCTGTTCCCTATTGAAATACAAAGAGAAAGATGTAACAATTAATTGCAAGTTAAATTACACTTCCTGAGACATTTTATGCTTTCTACACTATCATTATGATGCTGCTGTTTACCTTTGAGATATTTCCAACTTAGGACCAACCTAGGATGAACTTTTCATGGAGTTTTCTAAGGCCAAGAATAGATGACCCACCCAAGGTCTCCCAGTGAGTTTCCATAGCAGAGCAGAAATTAGAACTCAGTTCTCCAAAGTTATAACCCAATACTCCAACCACTATTGTTTATTCCTTCAGTCACTTCTGACTCTTCGTGACCTCATGGACCAGCCCATGACAGAGCTCCCTATCAGCCTTTGCCACCCCAGGTCCTTCAAGGTCAAGCCAATCACTTCAAGGATAACATCCATCCATTTTGCCCTTGATCAACTCCTCTTCCTTCTTCCTTCCATTTTCCCCAGCATCATGATCTTCTCCAAGTGAGTCTGTTTTCTCATTATGGAACCAAAGTACTTCATCTTTGCCTCTAATATCCTTCCATCCAGTGAGCAGTTGGCCTTTATTTCCTGGAGGATGGACCGGTTTGATCTTCTTGTGGTCCAAGGCACTCTCAGTTAAGCTCCAACCATTGCTTGTACTTAATTGTACTTAGAGGTAAAACAATGTATCTAACTGATGAAAGTGTCACAGATATTATTTAGACCACAGTCCTGTTGAGTGACATGAATATTACGCCACCAGGCTGTGGATATTGTGGCAGGAGGTGCTTTCTCTCTTGAAGGCTACAACTTCTTCTGTTGACTCTTTGCTTCCTGTAAAAAGAGCATCACCACAGCATAATAACAAACTTTTGACACTGGGATAATATAACAGGGTTCTTATTTAGTGTTTTTCAATCACAATTAAGCATTTTGCCCGCTTTTTTGTCAGAGGGGATGGTTTGTCCAATTCAGAAGCTTCACTAAATACAAAATGTCAAATTGCAGTAACCTTTGAAACAAAGAGGTGGGTTGAACAAAATGTGGCATATCCTATAGTCTTTTTAATTGTGCTTGCATTTTAATTGTGTGTTTGGGCATTTATTAGGGACACTAAATCTCAATCCACCAAGTCTTGACAGATTTCAAGAGCAACGAAACAGTTTTTCACCATGTAGCTTCAAAATACTAAGATCAGAAGAACATAATGGTATCTGACCAGTTACAGAATTTCACTCCTAGATGTAAAAGTTCTCTCTCTCTCTCTTTTTTTTACTTCAGCCAAGACTACTATTAAGAGAAGATTATATAAATATAAGCTTGTGTGTGTTTGCATGTAGGGATGACTGCCTGCCAACTGTCTATATAGCAAGAAAAGAAATCAAATAATGCAAATATATACATTTAAGCTTGTTATTTGTACATTTAGTACATATTGATCCACATCCAATAGGAAGTAGGGATTAAAAAATCTATCATCAATCTATCTTTGTATTTGAACTACTATGAATGGAATGATCTACCCAATGCTGTGATTGCCCTTAAGGGAAAGACACATTTCTAAGCAATGGGAAACAACTAGTAAACACTGCTGAATACTATGCAATAAATCTTGGGGTTTTTAAAAAGTTGTGCCAGGACACACAGCAAGCAATTATACTACTGGCCTGATCCTTCTAGACAGTAAATGTGCTTCTGAATTTTGGCACTGTGTGCTTTTTTTTTTTTTTTTTTTTTGCTCTATGCTTCTGTTATGTGTTCTCCATGTCTGGTCATTTTCCACTGGCATGATCCCGGCCTTGGAAAAAAAGGAGTCTTGTTGTACTTTTGGCAACGAGATCTCATCTTCCTTTTCAAGTGGGAATCCTGTGGGTGATGAGAACTTTGGTCTGTTCAGAGGTTTCTTCAGGTTCTTAATCCATTAGGGATTTTAATCCTTTGCAGATGTTCAATGAATTTCCCTTCCTTGTCCTCAATTTTTTTTAAAGAAAATGCCTGACAAAGCTCTTTCTTTGCATTTTTATAATCTTGACATATGGTTTCTATGCCCATTTTTTTCTTTCCATTTTAACTGCCAGCTGCTAACTTATTTGCTTTTATCTTAACACACATTTCCTACTGCTTCTCTCCCAGCTGTTCCATGAACAGACAGAGCTATACGAATGTGTTAAAAGTATTGTAATTCATAGGGACTTCATTTTGATTTAAGAAATTACACCATTTTAGCACCATTTGTATTTCTTGTTATCCACTATAGTTAGCTACAGCACTTGGGCTGCACAAAACAAGTAAGACTAGATTATCAACAAGGATAAACAAGGTTAAACCCTTGTGCCAGGAGGACTGCTGACCAAAAGGTTGGCGGTTTGAATCCGTGGAATGGAGTGAGCTCCCATCTGTCAGCTCCAGCTTCTCATGCGGGGGCATGAGAGAAACCTCCCACAGGATGGTAAAATATCTGGGAGTCCCCTGGGCAGTGTCCTTGCAGACAGCCAATTCTCTCGCATCAGAAATGGCTTGCAGTTTCTCAAGTTGCTCTTGACACACACACACACAAATCAACAAGGAATCACTTTCCATGATACCAGAAGGAGGTCAGTGGCAGCTTTGAGAAAGCTGAGAGCATCTTGAGAGGTAGAGCTTCTCATCCTGTATGTCATAGTGGGCAAATGTGACTTTCATAAAATTAAGGACTGTCATTCCCATAATTCTTCACCATTGTTCATGCTGACTAGAACTGCTGGGATTTGTAAGACAGAAAAAACCTCTGAAGCATTACTGTTGCCCACATATGGTGTATATCAAGGATGGAGATACTTTAGGTTTGTAGAAGTTACTTTTGCTTGTCTTTATAATCTTGAGGTCCACCTATCAATTTTTGTAATGATTGTGTTTGGTGTCAAGTGATGTCACATTATGACTTATGGCAATCCTATGAATCTCCAAGAACTCCAGCCATTAACTGTTCTACTAAGGGAGTGCTTCTCAACCTGTGGGTCCCCAGATGTTTTGACCTTCAACTCCCAGAAATCCTAACAGCTGGTAAACTGGCTGGGATTTCTGGGAGTTGTAGGCCCAAACACCTGGTGACCCACAGGTTGAGGACTAATGCACTAAGGTCTTGTAAATTCCATTCTTAACTATGAAACATTTGTAAGTCAGGTGTTTGTAACTCTGAAACCACCTGTACATCATCTCATGATATGTCCAAAGTACAACAGCCTCAGTGTAGCCATCTTCACTTCTAGGGGCTGGCTTGTTCTTTTTTTAATCTTTTTAGTTTTCCACGTTTTGACTGAATTGATTTGCTTCCTGCCAGCTTTCTTCAGTGTCCAACTATGGCACACATGCATAGTGTTCAAAAACATTGTGATGTATTTATCAGTCATTGCCAGGTGCAAAATAATGATTCAGGAAAATGGAGATCAATATGAAACAACATGTCCTTGGCCGATAATGTGTTTTCACAGAACATGAACACAAAGAGGAAACTGTATAAACTCTGTTGAACTTACTCTGTCTCCTTTTAGGCCTGGTGTTCCACATTCTCCTCTATCACCCTGCAAAAATAGAATATTTTTTAAATGACATGTCCCGTCATGCAGCTAGAGGAGGGATTAAATAGTTTTAACGACCTGTCTGGCCTCTGGCTGAATCTTCCTCATCAGGTTTATTTGATTTTGTCTCATAGTCTTACCTAATTCTCTCTAACCCATTTGGGCGTCTTCAGACCTTCAGTTGCAACTTTTGAATTTGATCTGTGTTTTCCCTGGTCAGTACTGTTGGCTTCTGAATCTGTGCGAATCCAGTATCACCCACTGTCATTACTGAGAAGTTTATATTCTCAAACTTATGAAGCTTTCTTCTTTGTTATCTCTTTCCAGTTGTATTGTGTCTTTACAGTCCTTATTTCTTCAATGCATTCCCTCCCTAAATGCTTAAATATGTCATTAATAAACTACTTAGTATGACATTAAAAAGTATTACTTAACCACCTTACCTTGTCTCCTTTATAGCCAATACTTCCCTGTAAGCACAGTAACAAAAAGCTGTTTTACTGTGAGTAAATAAAAATAAATAAATTTACTGTTTTACTGTGAGTAAATAAATATAAATGTCAAGAGTATGTTAAAAGAACTTTCTTTTTGATCAGTTTGAAGTTAGGTATTAAACAAGATGGAAAAGCAAGTGAAAATAACAAAATGCCACAATTTATAAAAGCAAATCACTGTATAGAAATAAGAATCTGCTGCTGACCAGCATAGAGAGATGCTGTTAAATCAGGCATGGGCAAACTTGGGACCTCCAGATGTTTTGGACTTCTACTCCCACAATTCCTAACAGCCTACCGGCTGTTAGGAATTGTGGGAGTTGAAGTCCAAAACACCTGGAGGTCCCAGGTTTGCCCATGCCTATGTTAAATCATATTGTTATTATTAATTGTAGAATCATAACGACTGCTACCATTATATTCCTTTGCCTTACGAAGGAACTCAAGGCTCTGTATATAGTTGTCCCCATCCATGATAAGTGCACAACAACCATGTGAGGAACACTAAGCTCAACATTAACCCGTTGACTTTATGTATGAGTAAGGATTTGACCATGGGCAAAATAGGTCTAGCCTGATATTCTAATCAGAATCCCATACTTCTTGCCATTTGTTCTTGATTTTTGCAAATACTAACTAGATCTTCTCTGTGACATGAAAGATGGTAAGTTGATGGCAACTAGAAAGGTTGGGACAATATAACATTTCAACAAGTTATTAGAGCGTATTAACCAATAGTATCAGGCAGGGAGGACACATGTTTAGGAACACCATAAATCATGCAATTAATTGCATAAATTGCCTTTTGGCTAGGCCGTTAAAGGAATTGTCCAGGTACCTTTGGTCCCCTTTCTCCAGGCTCTCCTGTCTCGGCTTCCCCCTAGAAAGAGGTAGAAAGTAGTGAAAGCACACATTTCTGATTTGAAAGAATTATTGCCTTTCTTTCCATTCACCAAAGTGCAGGCCACAACTTTGTTAATGCTTTTTCTAGAGCTAAAAAGGTAGTCCCACACAAAAGGATTTGCAGCTATATATTATAATTTCACTCTGATACAGAAATTTTTCACAAAAAAAATGCTGTTAAACTTTTTCCTAAACTTTTTCCATTAAGTTGGACTTTTGTATCTTATTTGGTGGTTCCCAACCTGTGGTCCTTGGACCACCAGTGGACCGCAAGAACGAAAATATGCTCAGCAGCCTCACCATTACACAACTTTGCCACCATTTGAAACATGGCAAAGAGAGCAATTGGTCTTGCAAAACCCTTTTATAGTGCCGAGGCAACGGGGATGTCGGGAGGGGACAGGCTGACTACCCACGAAAGATTACTACTATCACATCAGCTCTCAATTATTAAATATGGTTTTCTGTGGGTGTGCTGATGGTAACTTCTGGATGGCATATGTTCTGTATCAGGAACTAGAGCTGATGTAGTCTATCGAATGCAGTTTTCTGAATCAGCACCCCAAATAACCAAACCAAATCGAAAGTTGACCAAAAACAGATTCATAACTCTTTTGGTACTAATGTTGGAGAGTGGTCCCTGGTCAAAGAAAGGTTAGGAACCACTGAACTTATTGAATTATTCCTCTAAGATTTAAACCTTTTAAGTAATCTTTCCTATTTCAAATAGGTTTCAATATTTTTCCATTTGGGAAACTGAAAAAAAAATGTATCGATTGAATTTTTCCTTAAATTCTCTTTTGTTTAATCGTATTCTCTTTCCCCAAAAATCTAAGCAAATTCTGGAGCTGTTTAACAGAAATTGCAGTGTCCCCCCCCCAAAAAAAACCCCCCGTTATTACTGACTTATCATAGCTTTCAGATCTCCTTGAACATTACAATAATATTTTGCAATGCAATTTTCAAGAATTGACTGGGTTGCTGCAAGTTTTTTTGGCTGAATGGCCATGTTCCAGGAGCATTCTCTCCTGACATTTAGTCTGCATCTGTGGCTGATATCTTTTCTTTTCTTACCTTTTCTCCTTTAGGTCCGCGTTCACCCTTGTCACCTCTACTTCCATGACCACCCTTTAAATGCAAACAGAGAAAAATGTTATTAACAGAATCTGCCCAGCTATATCTTGATCCCATAGTCGCAGAGCTTCCCATCCCTCCTTTTAAATCAGTGTAATCTACATGATCTGTGTGTGGATTGAAACACTTTAAACGTAAGCTCTTGTCTAGATACATATCTTCTAGCTATTTTAGTACTACTAGTAGTTGAGTATAGGCAACTGATAAACACATCAGCCATAGAGCTAGTCTCTTTCCTTCTCCAATGCAAGGCAAAAAGCCCTCCCCAGGATGCTACAATTCTTAGGTATTACATCTTTACTGCATAATTGATTGCTTCTCCGTTGAGGAAACTAGGAAAATCCTGACCAATAAAGTCCTCCTGGCTATCAAGGAAGTCTTGGTAGAAAACTGGCTGTCATTGCCTGGTGCCAGAAGAAACTCCTAGGCTGCTACATTGTACAATACATCCACCTGACAGCTAGAAGAGTTTCAAGCTTCTTAGGCTGGAGCTACACGGCCATATAATCAAGTTTCTGAATCCAGATTATCTTCTTTGAACTGGATTATATGAGTCCAATTCAAAGCAGTTAATCTGGATACAGAAACTGGATTATATAGCAGTGTAGGTTTGGCCTCAGTCTTCAGGTGGACTGTTGGACATGGATTCACTCTGCTTGGCCAGGTGACCAGTACAGTCATGCCGACTATTTCTTCTGGCTTCTCTCTATTTTTCCGCTCAACCTTCTGGCTGGTTGCATGCTACTGTTCTACTCTTTCCCAACTACGGCTGATTAGCCTGCTCAGGCCATGACTGAGGCTTCCTCCTTTCTCCAACATGGGAAGTCCTACTGGTTTTTTCTCACTGAGATAGATGACTGGCCTATCTTTCTAGCCTCCACCATCAAGCTCTACCCTGGGGAATCCTTCATGCTTCTTTCACATGTCTAACACTACAAGTCTCTTTCAGGAAGAAGCTGCAATCAGAAAGTCTTACACCAAAGTAAGCTGTCATAGCTGTACTCAATGGCACTTTAGTTAGTTTTGCAACCCTAGATGTATTGAAATCAATGGCACTTGCTGTTTACACTCTGGGAATATTTTTTTTTGTTATGAACTATAAACTAAAGCAAGCTTCTATTTTCTCCAATACTTACCTTTGGTCCTGGGGGTCCTTGGTCTCCCTTTTGACATTCACATTTCTTTCCACACTAGAGAAATAATATAAATATGAATAGCAGAATTTCACATTTCGGACTAAGGAGGCACAATGTGAAATTGGCAGAAAAGCCACCCTTTGGGAATGAATTCTGAGAACTGACTTCTATTATTAACAGTTAGAACTGCATTTGGTTACTCAAAGCAAGTTACAAGAAAAACACATTCAAGAACTTTATGTTGAGGGTATGTACCTGAACATGCTTGTTTTAAAAGCTTTTTCAGGGAAACAGAAATAATTTCTAACTACTTTTTGCCACTGTCTCTATCCACTCTTATTAAGCTCACCACAGGGAAACCACAACAACAGAGTCACAAATCCATCATCTGTAGTATATAATTGAGGAAGGGGTTAAATAAGGAAGAAGATCCCGTAAAAATAAAATAAAAATTCCCAACTTACCTGCACATCAAATAAAGCGGCCTGTAAAAAAAATGAAAACCAAAAATATAGTTTATTAATGTAACATTTTACTGATGGATTGGTTAGGTTAAAAAAACTTCCTTTTTCATTTTGAAAGTATGTATACACTGCTTTTCAGTTGTAAATTTTAAAAAAACAGAAAAAAAAGTAATGGAAAGAAAGTAATGAATTGCACAACGTTCATAAAACATGCAATGCATTCCACATCATCCATTTCCCCCCAAAGCCCAAGCTACATGCTGTGTTATTGATATAGCTAAAGTAGTATTATTCCTCTATTAAAAAAGGAGGAGATATCACAGGGTTAGTGAAAGGTCTAGATTTTAAAATAGCAGTGGCAGCAGTAACAAAACACACAAAGGAAAGGAAACCCAATGAGGTGTGAGAGAAACAGCCAATGAGTTTATGTTATCATCATTCTGAAGCTCTCCCAATTACTACTCGGTTGTGAGAGATCCAGATATACTAGAGTAAAGCCATTTTCCTCTGTTTTCCTGTTATTCCCCCCACCCATGTCACCATTGTGGAAACAGCGGGGGGAAGGAGCATAACCAGCAAAAACAAGGAGAAATTATTTTCCTCCTTCAATTCCCCCCTGTAAAATGGACTATCCTCTTTCTATATTATTATTATTATTATTATTATTATTATTATTTTCTTAATTATACACCTAAATTGAGTAATACAAATCTCAATAATGAAATTCCACTTACATTTTTCACTCAGTATAATGTATCTTAATCTTACCAATACGAATTCCACCCTTATCAACCACTTGTGTCTAACCATTCCGTCCCCCCCCCTTTGCCCCCCACTCACTGAGAACAGTTGTATCTTCAATTCAAGTATTATTTGAATTGATTGGTGGTGAAGAGAGTGTGATTTAGTTCTTTATATTTTCTTTTTCCTTTACTCTAGCTATCAGAGTTCCCCATTTGGAGTCCCAATTCTTCTTACAACCTGCTGTGTATTCCATCCTGCTTTCAAAAATATAATCCTGGAGCATAGTCTGCTAAATATTCAAACAATTTTTTAAGTTCCCATTTTCCCTCTCTTTCCAGTCCAAGGCTACTGTTGCTTCAACTGTTTCTATCGAACGTTTTATGATATCTGCCCATTTGTTAGTGCTGCTCTTACCCTCAATTTTCCGAATTAAAAATACCCTTTTATTCAACTCTACTTTTTGCCCTAATAATTCTTCCATCACTTTCTTTAATTTATTATAATTTTGTTGTATCTTGTCACAATCCCACCACATGTGCATAAAAGAGCCAATTTCGCTGCCTTTGTGCTAACATAATCTTGATGATGACTTAGTTATATGGGTTAATTTATGTGGGGTTCTGTGCCATTTTGTCAATATTTTCCATTGCGTTTCTCTGGTCCTAATGTTTAATTTTTTAAATTGAATCAACCCAGTGTTTCATGTTTGACTTGTTGCAGTTTAAATCCTTTTTCCATATCTCAACTAATGTTTGTTTCAGTTTATATTGTTTTAAAACTATTTTCTTATTTTAATTTTTGTTTCAAGTATTATCATATAGTAACCCTAACAAAATAATTAAGAAATGGGGCAATCCAATTAAAATAAGAATAGTAGGGACAAACAAAAGCAGAACTGCCAAATCAGTATTTTATTCCTAGGAAGGAAATGGAGGATGTTGAGCCCTTAGTTGACAGAGTTATTTTGAGGCCTGTCAATTAACAATTGATAGAATTAGATGGGCCAGTATTATTATATTTATTTATACCCCACTTTATCTTCCCAAAGGGGACTCCCTAGCATCCCTAGTGGCCTCCACCCAAATAATGGAGCAGTATCCTTATATGAGTCCAGATCCTAAGATTCCTGTATCTTTTGAGATAAGATGGAAAACAATGGAGGAGAAGGGATATATTTTCATGTTTTTGATCTCCTGGCAGATTACTATTTCAGTGCAACTTAAAGTGACACTGTCCCAATCCATGTTGGCTGATTTTCAGCTGATTTCTGGAGTCCCCACTTGCTTTGGTGGCATGGAAGAAGTGAACCTTCTTCATTTACAGGTAGTTAAAAATCATTTTTGCCAAGTTGGGGTGGAAATTATCCCCCAGAAGGCTTCAGGTCACAAGAGAAGATGTTCAGCAGCCAAATGCGGCTCTTGGTCTGCACTTTGCCCATTCCTGCTTGGACAGAGAGAAGGAATATTTGGTAGCTATGGCAGAGTATAGTGCAGCAAAGCCAGTACTATGTAAGAGTAGGAAATAGGAGATAAAATACTTTGGATGCTCCAATATAGTTTAAAACTAGTGAAAGAAGCCCTTTACTTTTATTGTTGTTTCAGGTAATAAATCTCAGATAAAGCAGTAGATAGACAAAAGAAAATTACCTAACTTTGGTAGAAGAGTTGCTAATAATAATAATAATAATAATAATAATAATAACTGACTCTCATGTGTGTATATAGGGCATCTTGAGGCAAAGGGAAGCCTCATGGTGCTCCCTTCTCTAACAAAGGGTAAAGAACACAAGACTTTTGGAAAGAAGGGAGAAGTGACCTCTACATGTAGACAGGGAGCAAAATACCTTGAGTTACACAGATCTAAGAAACAGAGGTGAAAGCAAGACAGCAGGCATGTACTACAGGGGTTCTTCTTTCCCTAATTGCTCTATGCACGCACACAAGTATTGATGCTTCTTAACTACCAACAATAAGAATTCCACCAAAGGAAACCTTTCCTTTTAGGCTGCTCTTTGGATGGGGGGAACTGCATGTGGTAGAACTTTTTCTTTTATCTCTTCCAGCTTTTGATCTTCCTGGACTTCTTAGCTAATCACATCCCGTTACATTATGTTTGTTCAATTATTCTTCTCCATTATAATTCCTTTCTTCTAATTTTTCTGGCCAAACCCAGGAAAAGAAACTTCTCTTTAAAAAAACCCCCAACTTTCTAGTGCTCCCTTGAGGTATCCTAGGATGACTTTTGATCTTCTGCAATGTCTGATGTTTCTAGCCTTCTGACCTAATCATATCCTGTTTTTCTTTTGTCTAAACAGCTAACTATGAATCCTTTCTCACTGTCTAACCTACAAAACAGTCTTTATGCTGTTTAAATGTTTATGTCCATCTTTTTAAAGTATTTCTTCCAGTATAGATCAATGCTTCCTTAGCTACCTGTTGTGAAGGAGCAGCAAATTTCTTTCTATTGTCCCAGGGAGTAGTATCATATTTGATTCTGCTGTCTATATATATTTCTTTCTTGGACACTCCCAAGAGACTCGCGGCTGATAGCACATGGACCAGCATTAGTTGATAGACCACCATTTTTAATAGTATTTAATTTCATTATTTCAAAAGATAAATATATTTTAAGCAGACTTTAAATGTTCAAAAATCAGTATGATATACAGAGCTTGGAACATTACTTTAAAAACATGATTTCATTACAAACTTTAAGAAAGATATTCAAGATGCTGGATCCATTTGGAGGGCAAAGTTCAAGTACTTTGATTACTCTGAGACCTCAAGTGGACTTAGTGACATGGAAACCACCATCCAGCCATCAACTAGCGATAAAGCTAGCATTTGACCATGAAATAGGTCAATGAAAAGCATGCTTGAAAAATAATCTATGGCAGTGGTTCTCAGCTTGTGGGTCCCCAGATGTTTTGGCCTTCAACTCCCTGAAATCCTCACAGCTGGTAAACTGACCGGGATTTCTGGGAGTTGTAAGCCAAAACATATGGGGACCACAGGTTGAGAACCTCTGGGCTGTGGCATCATGTCCTTGTCCTACCCTTTCCTATTCCTCAAAAGCACTGATCGCTAAGGATGGAGGAAGTTACATGTGAGGGCCAAGATGAAAATGGAAAGATATGTGATTGTTAAAAGCAGTGCAGTGCTATCCATCCCAAAACTATGGACAGGAGGACAATAAACAAGCCAAAAACATGTATGAATGTACAACAAGCATGTTCTCCTTGTTCATATGCCCACACATACTCAATTTATTAGTTTGTCAATCAACTGCAAGGGGAGAACAGAAAGAAAAGGGGGGAAATCAAGAAATTTAACTTTTGAAAGAGAACATACCAATTGGTTCCGTATTTTGTCCAGAAGGTTAGGATCATTCAAGATGAGGACAGGGGTCCCAGGAGAATTGCCAGATATTGAAAGTAGTTTGACTTTATCAGCAACATTTGAAAGGCCAATAGTAATAAAAGATATCCCAAATGTTCTGGCAGCTTCGGAAATGGCTTGGACATCAGGGCTCTTTGGATGGTCAATCCCATCTGTCATCAGGACAACCACTTTGACGCTGCTTTTACGGCCTTCAGTTTTGAAGAGTTGGGTGGCATTGGAAATAGCATAATAGGAATAGGTCCCATGGCCAATGTAAGTCATCTCCTTGACTCTCAGCTTAAAATCTGACAGGCTTCTCCACTCATCAAAATGGTAGTCGACTTTGACAGAGCTGCTGAACTGCATGATGGCTAGCCTGATGTCATACCTGAGAACCTTGGTGGGCTTCATAAGGAATACTTTATCACTCAGGAGGGTGATAAACTCCTTCTGCTTGTCAAACAGCACATCTTTGGCACTTTCTGAACTGTCCAGGACATAGACAATATCAATGAAGCAGACTGAATCTGTCCAAGATAAAATGGAATAGAAATTATTACAAGGATGAGCAAAGTAACTCCTAGAGAAGCACACTTATATGCACATCACCAGGGCTGTAGCCAGAAAAAAATTTCGGGGAGGGTTGACAATTTGGGGGGGGGGTTGAAAATTTCAGGGAGGGTTGAAAATTTTGGGGGGGGGGTTGAAACCTGCCTCCTAGCTCACGCTGAAGCAAAGAGCACAACAGGGGGCAGAGAACCTTCAATAGCCTGCAGCTCCACTACATTGGCTATTGCTGCAAGTAATGACAGTGTGAATAAATTGTCAGTATTTGCCTGAGATAGTGCTTGCAGTTCTGGAGGGACTCTTGATTTTTTGCATCTCATAGACTTAGCATGGGGATTTGGTTAACCAGTTAAAATTCATGAGTAAACCAGGGTTTGTTTTTTTTAAAAAAAATCTGAAACATTTCGGGGGGGGGGGCTTTGAACCCCTAAAACTACCCCCTCGCTACAGGCCTGCACATCACTACCACAATGATATCAAAAAATAGAAAAGGAAAAATAACAGCCAAGCCCAGATCCAAATCAATACGTATTATCATTAATCCATACTAAATGGATTTTCAAGAGCTAGTGCAAGAATGGGAAAAGCTAAGTCTGTGGGCTGCATGGAACCTGCAAGGCTTCAAAGATTATAATCCCAGTTATTCCCTTATGATTTTCACACACACATTCAAAGAAAAAAGGTAAAGGTAAAGGTAAAGGTAAAGGTTTCCCCTAACATTAAATCTAGTTGTGTCCAACTCCGGGGGAAATCTCCATTTCTAAGACGAAGACCCGGCATTGTCCGTAGACACCTCCAAGATCATATAGCCAGCATGACTGCATGGAGCGCTGTTACCTTCCCACAGAAGCAGTACCTATTTATCTACTCACCTACATGTTTTCGAACTGGTAGGTTGGCAGAAGCTGAGCCTAAGAGCGGGAGCTCAGCCTGCTCCCTGGTATCAAACTGCCGACCTTTCAGTCAACAAGTTCAGCAGCTCAGCAATTTAATCTGCTATGCCACCAGGGGGGCCCTAACTGCCCATAGATCCCATAAAACACAGAAGAGGAAGGGCAAAATTGGCCAAAACATGGAAATAGGAATAACATCACATCACCTGTAGTACTTGCCTCTTGCAATCTCAGGTTGTTTCTGACTGAGGGCAGCCCTAAGGCAAACCTATAGCAGGGTTTTCTGTGTGAGATTTATTCAAGATTTATCTTTCTCTGAACTGAGATAATGTGATTTGCCCAAGAGTACCCAGTTGGTTTTCATGGCTAAGCAGAGATTTGAACCTTGGTAAACCAGACTTCTAATCCAGTGCTCAAAACCATTACATCACACTGTTGGCACTGCTCTCCCCTACTCTCATTTGACATGCAAGTCTATCCAGATAAAATGTGTTAATACACCTAAACACCCCAAAGCCCTCTTTTTTACTCTAATCATATTTCCCTGCCTGGTTCATAATTATTTATAAATACTTCCTGTGACAGAAGACCTATTATTTTCCAAGGCAAAGCTTTCCATTGATAGGTTTTGCTAAGATCTATAGTTCATCTAACCATCTGATTATTCAATAATCTGGATATCACCCAAAGTGTTCAAACTAACTGGTTGTGCTCTTTGAATTTTTTTAAGTAGCATATTCCATATAAAATATCTGTTGAGTTTCTTAATTAGCAAAGTGCTGCACGTTTGGAGTAAATAATAATATCCCTTGTTAGTTCACTATTGATGAAAATATGTGAAAAGACTCTGAGATGTGTTACCAAAGATACAAAAAGCTTGTGTATGAAGTTTTCAGTCCCCTTTGGAAATCATTCTGGTAGACTTGGAAATGTTTCATGAACTCTTTAGCAAAATCTAGGAAAATGGCTTTACCCAGAAGATTGTCTTTTCTTGCTAGAGCACTTGGCCTTTGTCCCTTCCTTCTGTTTTGTCCATACACTAAGCAGTTCATAGCAACAGCCAAAGCCAAAAGGCAAAAGACGGAATGTTTTTTCCACATAGTGACTGGTATCCCAAATCACTGCAGACGCCCCTGGTAATAAAAAGCAAACAAAACAAAAATAGGTATTAATTCCGCAAACCTATAACATAAATCAATGACATGAATGAAACTGCACATAGAACGCCTTTGATAAACAAATAATAGAATATAACAGAATTTAACATGAAAATAAATTAATTATGCCTAGGTATGATTCTCAATCTCTTTAGAAATCTTTACATATTAGATATAAATGCTTTACAAACAATATTTTTGAGGCAAAAGCTATACTGTTTCTTGTATTTTTTTAAAAAAAAGGTATCAATATATTGTGTTTTCAAAACTATAAGAGATTTCATTCTGATGAATGTACAAAGGTGGGTTTAAAATGATGCTGTCCCTGCTACATTTTTGATATTATATTTCAGTCAACTCTACTACAAAATTCTGGATGGCTTTGTGAGTATACTTCAGAAATCTACCTCAATACAATTAGAAGTGATTATTTATATAACCTTATCTTTTAGAAACAAAAACATTTGGCAAGGAAAGGGTGTTTCTATATTTGCAGTTATTGTAGCTGGATATTTATAACCCATCCCATTAAAGAATAAGCATCACAGTAGTGATATTACTGTCTGACATACCCATAATACCCATAATGTATTAGACTGCAAAATTAAGAACTTTCTTCAACCGGCTGATATTTGTGCACAATTCTATATTACTCAAAATTAATCCCATTGGGTGCGGTATGGCTTACACACAAGAAACTCATATCCAACATGCAGAGTATCAATTAAGGGTAAGATAAATATGTTTATATCACTAATTGAAAAGGTTTCAACAAATAAATATAACTTTTGACACCTAAATCTTACTTATATAATATTATTAAAATTAACCTAATAGCTCTTTGAAAATATTGATGCATTTATTTCCAAAAGCACCAGTTTATTATAATACAGTTCTTATGACCCAACTTTATTTCCAGTTTTCTTGCATTACTTTGGTAGTGGATATTGTTACTGCAGTTTTGATAACTTACCTTAAATAACACTGGACCAGCACACTGAAGAATAAATAAGCTGTAAACAAATTTGAGCTGAAAAGTCCATCCGTGTGTTTGTTGTATGTTGTATTTTTTTTCTTAAAGGTAATAGTTTGTAAATAAATAATTAGTCTTGATGCAAATAAGGGTACCTTGCATCTGGATCTTACATGATCTTTTATTCATGTTTTAGTAGACCAAGTTGAATGCAGAGTGGTTAGGCATTCGGCCAGATCTGGAAATCTGGGTGGGAGCACTGCACACTTTAAAGGAGCAGCTTTTCTGAGAGTTTGTTTTATAAACAACAAGTTCATTGCTGTTTACTCTTTAGTAAATGTGCATTATGCTTTGTGGTAGCATCTTGTATTTCAGTCTATGCTCCTGTCTGCTATGCTTCTATTGGGATCCATCACATTTATGGGTACTTTTAAAAAGTAACAGCCACAGCCAGTGCTTGAAAATGCATAATGAATTTTCACACATTTTTTAAAATTTCAAACTGATGGGAAAATGGGATAAACTGTTTTTAAGTCTTGATAAAAGTGGAGTAAGTGAAATTGAAGTTGATGGATGATTTGCAGTCATCTGCACAGAGTAGGGCACAGCTATTTAACATGGCAAGTCTGTCCCTGTCTACTTGGAGGAAATCCCAGCTTTCAGTAGGACTGGCTCTTTACTCAGTAAATTCAGGATTGCAACATATGCAGCCAAGCTTTCGTGGAGATGATTTGAATAGGTGTAGCAAGGTGTAGGTAAGACAACAAATGGTCAGGACCACAGACAGCTCACTGTGAAGCTTTGATCCAAGAGCTTGCCTCATACCACTCAGGGCTCTTTCACACAGCCATGTAACCCAAAATATCATGGCAGAAAATCCCATAATATCTGCTTTGAACTGGGGTCCCTTTCACACAGCTGAATAAAATCCCACATTTTCTGCTTTGAACTGAAATATAATAATAACACTTTATTTATATTCCACCCTATCTCCCCAAGGGGACTCAGGGTGGATCACAGTACACATACACAGCAAACATTCAATGACGCTTTTTGGACAAGACAGAGACAGACAGAGACAGAAAAGAGGTATGTTGTGTCAACATCCAGCTTTATAGTGCCATGGAGGTTGTGCTCAAATTCAGCCACCAGAATGGGGTGCTGGTGCTCCATCTTCTATGATGTAGAGCCATCAAGACTTCCTTCTTCCTTTTGGTCACCGGCATTTTCTGATCTTTTTCTTTATGGTGTCAGTAAAATACCTCCCCCACTTAGTAGTACCTAATTTCTCTAATTACAGCTAAGGTGTTTTCGAACTGCTTGGGTAAACAGTGAGCTGGGATCACAGTTGGGCACTCAAACCGTCGGCTTTGAACTGGCAACCTTTTGGTCAGTAGATCTTATCATTGCTGGTGATTTACCAGCTGTGGACTCTGGCAGTGTGGACTCTGATGATCCAGTTCAAAGCAGATATTGTGGGATATTCTGGATTATATGGCTGTATGGAAGGGCCCTGGGTTAGCTGAGTCCACACTGCCATATATTCCAGTTCAAAGCAGAAAATATGGGATTTTATTCAGTTGTTTGAAAGGGACCTCAAGCCCACCGACAAGCAGTTGAAATCAGAAATTTAGAATTTTTGGCTTTCTAGGTTTGGTCTGAGAACTTCTATCATTGCTTACTCTTGGTCATGATGTGTAAGATTCACAAGCGCTGTCACTTAAAATATGCAGAGAGCCCAAAATTCCTTAACCCAACATAATTACTTTTTGAAATCAGGAGTTTGCTTCCTTGGGAAGTGCCTACATGGGAACTCAAGTGTCTTAATTCTCCCCTATACTCATGTGTTTTTGCAGATCTCCAGGAAGCTCTGAAAAAAGGTCTTCAACATCCAAGGATTTGGATGGAAAGATATTTTCACAGCAACATGGGATAACATCCTGGCATCTCCTGGGGTATGTCCTTGAAGACAGCCAATTCTCTCACACCAGAAGCAACTTGCAGTTTTTCAAGTCACTCCTGACATGAAAAAAAAGCAACATGTGATGGAGACATCATCTTCAGTCTCTAGCAGGATAGCAGTTCTGTGATAGTTCAGGAACTCAGTTCTCCTCATCCTATATGTGTGGCCCAGGACCCAAAGATAGATCTATTTCTATGATATGCTGAGCTTGGAAAAGTCAAATCCTCAAGCAGCATGATTATAGGAGATGAAATTCAAGAAAATTACATTTCCAAGTTCAGGTTATAGATGAGGTCTGCTGCAATGAATTCAACCTCCTGCCATTATATTTAATACTAGCCGTCCCCTGCTACCCGTTGCTGTGGCCCAGTCTGGTAATCTGGAAAATAAAGTAATGTGAAAGTGTGGGTTTCTAATATATGTAATTTCTTGTTGTTTCTTTGTCAGTGTTGATGTGTAAATGGTCTGGTTTGCCTACTCTGGAATATGGAAGATATAATTGTTCTTCTTTAGGGGTCCCTTTTAAATCTATGATACTATATCTGTGTGTGTGTGAATCATATATATCTATATTTATGACTGGATGACTCTCTGTCAGGAGGGCTTTGATTACATTTCTTGCCCTGGTGAAGAGAGTTGGACTGGATGGCCTTAAGTATTTTGTGTTGGTCATGGGGGTTCTGTGTGGGAAATTTGCCTCAATTTTGTCATTTGTGGGGTTCAGAAGGCTCTTTGATTGTAGGTGAACTATAAATCCTAGTTACTATAACTTCCAAATGTCAAGGTCTATTTCCCCCAAATTCCATCTGTGTTCATATTTGGCCATATGGAATATTTGTGCCAAGTTTGGTCCAGACCCATCATTGTTTCAGTCCACAGAGCTCTCGGGATGTAGGTGAACTACAACTCCCAAACTCAAGGTCAATGCCCACCAAACCCTTCTAGCATTTTCTGTTGGTCATGGGAGTCCTGTGTGCCATATTTAGTTCAATTCCATAATTGGTGGAATTCATAATGGTCTTTGATTGTAGGTGAACTATAAATCCCAGCAACTACAACTCCCAAATGACAAAATCAATTTTTTTTAGTGAAAGACATACATTGGGTTGTTATGTGTATTGTGTCCAAATTTGGTGTCAATTTGTCCAGTGGTTTTTGAGTTCTGTTAATTCCACAAACAAACATTACATTTTTATTTATATAGCTGGCTTCTTGTTCAGCTAAAATGTGCAGTGAAAACAGTAGCAAATATTATACACTATCAGAAACATTTAGATTTAGATTGGCCACTACTTTAAGTGGTGTTACAACATTGGCTGCAGTTCAGGCTACAGTTATCCACATTTCGGTTTTACGAATGCAATGTACCTGGTTTCTACATAACTGCATTTTTACAGCAACTAGTTGTATATGAACTGGATAAATATTGATCTTTAGTACTTAGCAGGCTCATAAATTTGGTTCTGTGAAATGTCTTTCTAAACTTCCCAGATGTTTTTGGGTTTATTTTAGCATAGAGAGGGCAGACATCATGTAAAGATCTTGTGGGAAAACATAAGGCATGCAGGCAATAGAGCAATTCCTCCACATATGCATAAGGATCTTTTAAAAATCTGAATTAATTCAGATTCCTAAACATTAGAGTTCTTTCATGTCATCACCAACTGAATGTTTGATTCACTGTCTTAGACAACTACTGTGCTATGGTCCATATGTGTCAATTCTTTTTACACTGAGTTGGATGTTATCATGAATGTTGATTCTTTTTCAGTGGGAATAAAGCTGCATATTTTGTGGTGTGATTCTAATAGACTCCATATGGTGATAATTTGTTAGCAAGAACTCTTCCAGTTTTCTGGCTATTAAACACAAGCCAATTTTATAATTCTTTACAGTTTGACTTTTTTATTGTGTGATCTGCTACTATATGTTATTATGCTAACAAATGTGTCATGGATTGGGTTATATATTTCTTTGCTATGTTAGGGAAATGTTTCATTATTGTTTATCATATATTTCTGTCTTTGAGTCAATGGCAGAATATTAAAATCATTCCAATCCTTTGCATTGAAGGGGTCAGTAAGATCATATAGACATTTTCACATGATGCTGTTTGAGATAGTAGGGGGCGCCATCTGAGGTTGAATATATGGGATAGGCATTACACTGTCTGAATATTTAAAAAGTAATAATATCCAGATCCAATATTTTCTTACCTAGCACTAATCTAATCTAGTGGATCTGGAGTTTGTTGGAGCATGCAAGGAATCAGTGAGTGTGTGTGTGTCAACTGTAAAATAAGACACATGAAGATAATTGGTCAGGCAATGCTTGGGGAGAAAGCTGAGCTTGGTACTTTTGCATACTGTTACATTTTTCTTCAGGCTTGAGCTATGCAGGGACAGAGAGAGAAGAGAGAAACAGAGAGAGACAGAGTTTGGAGTGTGCTCTCACTTCATGGGCTACTGAAGGCATTTATCCACATGGACAAAAGAAAGACCATTTAAAATCTCTCATAAAAGGACATGATGTGAGTTGATGCAACTGATCACATTGTACATATGTTGTTCTGAACTACGAAGAGTAAACTACTTGTTCTTTAATGTTCACCTGCATGGCATATTTTCTTTCTCTGGCAAGGCAGTGTGTGGGCTGATCAAACGTGAACTACACGTGGTTTATTTTACATTACGCCACAGAGTTTAGTTACTTTAATCATCCAGTTACTATCAGAGTCATTAATGGGCTGTTAAACAATATATTTAAAAGATATCCATGACTACATTGGTCACAAGATCCTCACGGTATTAGATTCTATTTGATCATATCCCACTGCTTGGCACCAAATACGTTGACAAATCCCTTTTCCCAGACTGATCTCCAAACTCCAGAGCCTGTGAATCCTGTCATTTTCCCAGCCCTTGTTTCCCCAATTATTTTCTTGCTTGATTGGGTTGCTGGGATGAACTTGTGATAGCGTTTTGTGTGTGTATTTTAGGTTTTCATATATGTGGCCTGACTCTAATTTAAGCTTATCAGAAAGAGACAAGATTAAAACCACAAGAATAGTTTTATTGTACATAGTAAGATAATATAGAAAGCTCTATCATTCAGTTTGTTAAGCTTCCCAAAAACATTACGTAGTTCTCCTTTGTTTCCTGAATCCAAAATTATTGAGTTTGTGTCAGATCAACATTCTTTGAGTTCCAACTTGAAGACCTGACTGTATGAAATCCACATTATGAATGGCTTTATCTTAGGCAAGTCTCTGTCTTTTTGGTACAATCTGTTCCCTACAATCCTATAGGGATACAGTAGGTGACTAGCAAGAACTAGAGCGGAGTCTTTCACAAACAGGAAAGAGGATGTTACAGCTGCAGTCCGACAGCAATGTGTTGGTTCAGCTGCTTGAACTGTTGTGAGATGCCTGCATGGTATTGCTTTCAGAATATGCACAATACTGAACAGTATAAAAACATAGTAGATCTCAGTCTGTTTGATGTTGTTTCTACTATTAGCCTGAGACTCTGTGCAAATTGCCTTTCCCATTGCTATACGCTCCACTCTCCTGATTTGCTAAGAACAGTCCCAATTAATCCTCTGTTCTATTTTTTTCCAGCTGTTTTCAAAGTTTTCCTTTTTCTCTCATTTTTCCTCTTTATCCTCACCTTTATCAGTGCAAACTTTGGGTGCATTTGCACAGTAGAATTAATGCGGTTTGACACCACTTTAACAGCCATGGTTTAATGCTATGAAATCATAGGCGTTAATAGTTTTAGAAGGTCTTTAGCCTTCTCTGCCAAAGAGTGCCGGTGCCTCATCAAACTACAACTCCCATGATTCCAGAACATTGAGCCATGGCAGTTAAAGTGGTGTCACTCTGCTTTAATTCTGCACTGTACAATTAACTTAGCAGGAAGAAGAGAAGAGGTGGAGCCTTCCCCTTCTCCATGGGTGCAGGCAAAAGCGAACTGCTGCAGCATCTACAAGCTTTTGTGTTCTCCCTGATTAATAATTTTGGCATCTTAGTCAAACCCTGATGTTCCTTAATCACATCTGAAATGTCAGAATGTATGAATTGCTGTGATAATTGGTGTATGTTTTTTCAGGCAGACTTAGAAATTGACTTCTCAAGCGCAAGAGGTTTAAGAGAAATTGGAATAAGCATGTCGGAAGTTCCCAAAATGATTATGTCTTCCCTGCATCTCTTTTTCTGCTGATGAACTGTGGATTTGAGCCCCACCTTGTGGTTTCCAATGGCATTTCTTTTCATTCAGGGCCTATTAATCATGAATTTGAAACTCTTGTGATTTAATCTTTGTTCTATGTCTTTTAATATGTGTTTTGTAGAAATACATTTCAATAGGTGTATGTTTATGATGATCATGTGTTGTAACCTGCCTCAAGCTATGAGGAGAGGCAGGTAAGAAATTATTATTATTTTACTGACACAAAAACATGGTATGACACAGCAAACGATATATATATGCTGGATTTCGTATCACAAAATCACAAATCAAATACTTTCCAAGTGTTTTGGACTGTGATATATTTGCGAATGATGCACACAGATTCAAGTAAGGTAGCCTTTGGCAGTTGACAGATCGTGATTTTGTCATAGTTTGTTTATTTATTTACATCACTTATATCCCGCCCATATCAGCCCGAAGGTGACACAGGGCAGCCGCAGGCGACTCAGGGCCAATGTTTGTTGTCAATGTTTATTGTTTTCAAATAGAACTTTTAGCACGGCACCCAGTGAGCCAATTACCATTGTACTGGTTTATGCCAGAGCCTTTGCAGTTCCAGTTTGAGGTCCTGATAATGGCTGAGTTTTTCCTTTTGTTTTTCATCAATTTGACTGTCACCTGGTATGGCGACACCAATAATCCAAACTTTTTTCTTTTCTATTATTCTTTTTTTCTATTATTATTGTTGTTTAACCCCTAAGAATAAAATAAAAGTGGTCTGTGTATTGTCGAAGGCATTCATGGCTGGAATCACTGGGTTATTGTGAGTTTTCCAGGATGTATGGCCATGTTCCAGAAGCATTCTCTCCTGATGTTTCGCCTGCATCTATGGCAGGCATCCTTAGAGGTTGTGAGGTCTGTTGGAAACTAGGAAAATGGGGTTTATATATCTATGGAATGTCCAGGATGGGAGAAATAACTGTTGTCTGTTTGAGGCAAGTATGAATGCTGCAATTGATCACCTTGATTAGCCTTTAATGGCCTTTCAGTTTTAAGGTCTGGCTTCTTACTGCCTAGGGGAATCCTTTGTTGGATATTGATTGTTTTGATTGTTTTAACTGTGATAATTGTTTTAACTATGGTTTTGTACATTGTGTGTAATTTTGTATAGGCATCAAATTGTGCCTTTTTTTAAGCCGCCCTGAGTCCCCCCTCGGGGGTTGAGAAGGGCGGGGTAAAAGTACCCGAAATAAATAAATAAGTGATCTGATTTTATTAAAATATTGATATCCCACTTTGTATCATGCGATATTAGGGTGCCATATACACATAGAATCATAGAGTTGGAAGAGACTCATGGGCCACCCAGTCCAACCCCCGACAAGACGCAGGAAAATCGCAATCAAAGCACCCCCCAACAGATGGCCATCCAGTCTCTGCTTAAAAGCCTCCAAAGGAGGAGCCTTCACCACACACAGGGGCAGAGAGTTCCACTGCTGATCAGCTCTCACACTCAGGAAATTCTTCCTAATGTTAAGGTGGAATCTCCTTTCTTGTAGTTTGAAGCCATTGGTCCGCGTCCTGGTCTCCAGGGCAGCAGAAAACAAGCTTGCTCCCTTTGCTTCCATCTACCATACCATTTCCATCTTGATTTTTACTTACAACTTGTTCAAGGTCACAATTGAGGTTAAACCTTTGAGGTTTACTTGGTTTTCTATTTCAATGATGCTGTGATTACTCTTAGGTAAGTGGCTATAAGATTAATTGGAAGTAAGTGGCTGCAAATGGGATTCTGCCTTATGGATAGAGCAATTATATGAATGTGTATTTGGCCATAGAGCTCTGCTGAGGCTTATTGCTAGGGTGGGTCCTATATAAGACCTAATGTAGGAATCAGCCTCATTGAACCCAGCAGAGTTCTATTGCTCCTTTTTCCCCCTGTGTCAGGAGTGACTTGAGAAACTGCAAGTCGCTTCTGGTGTGAGAGAACTGGACGTTGCCCAGGGGACAGCCAGTTGTTTTGATGTTTTACCATTCATTTTAGTTGCCCTCCTCTGGACACTTTCCAGCTTGTCGATACTTCTCTTGAATTGTGATGTCCAGAATTGGACACAGTATGAGGTCTGACCAAAGCAGAATAGAGTGGCACTCTGACTTCCCTTGATCTAGACCAGGGGTCCTCAAACGTTTTAAACAGAGGGCCAGGTCACAGTCCCTCAAACTGTTGGAGGGCTGGATTATAATTTGAAAAAAAAAACATGAATGAATTCCTGTGCACACTGCACATATCTTATTTGTAGTGCAAAACACTTAAAAAAATACAGTAATTAAAATGAAGAACTATTTTAACAAATATAAACTTATTAGTATTCCAATGGGAAGTGTGGGGCTGCTCTTGACTGATGACTGATTGTTGTTGTGTACTTTCAAGTCGTTTCAGACTTAGGTTGACCCTGAGCGAGGGCTAGGTAAATGACCTTGGAGGGCCGTATCTGGGCCCCGGGCCTTAGTTTCAGGACCCCTGATCTAGACACTATACTCCCTCTATTCTGCTTTGGTTAGACCACACCTGGAATATTGTGTCCAATTCTGGGCACCACAATTCAAGAGAGATATTGACAAGCTGGAATGTGTCCAGAGGAGGGCGACTAAAATGATCAAGGGTCTGGAGAACAAGCCCTATGAGGAGCGGCTTAAGGAGCTGGGCATGTTTAGCCTGAAGAAGATAAGGCTGAGAGGAGATATGATAGCCATGTATAAATATGTGAGAGGAAGCCACAGGGAGGAGGGAGCAAGCTTGTTTTCTGCTTCCTTGGAGACTAGGACACGGAACAATGGCTTCAAACTACAAGAGAGGAGATTCCATCTGAACACGAGGAAAAACTTCCTGACTGTGAGAGCCGTTCAGCAGTGCAACACTCTGCCTCGGAGTGTGGTGGAGGCTCCTTCTTTGGAAGCTTGTAAACAGAGGCTGGATGGCCATCTGTCAGGGGTGATTTGAATGCAATATTTTAAATATTTGAATGAAGCTTTTAAACAGAGGTTGGATGGCCATCTGTCAGGGGTGATTTGAATGCAATATTTTAAATATTTGAATGAAGCTTTTAAACAGAGGTTGGATGGCCATCTGTCAGGGGTGATTTGAATGCAATATTTTAAATATTTGAATGAAGCTTTTAAACAGAGGCTGGATGGCCATCTGTCAGGGGTGATTTGAATGCAATATTTTAAATATTTGAATGAAGCTTTTAAACAGAGGTTGGATGGCCATCTGTCAAGGGTGATTTGAATGCAATATTCCTGCTTCTTGGCAGGGGGTTGGACTGGATGGCCCATGAGGTCTCTTCCAACTCTTTGATTCTATGATTCTATGCAGCTCAAGATCGCATTGGCTTTTTAAGCTGCTGCATCACATTGTTGGTTCGTGTTCAGTTTGTGCCTTTGATTTTTAAAATTCGATGAAAGTGAATTTAAGTAATTTTACAAAATCAATACAAAATGAAATAAAATTTAGAATTTAGAATCCCCCCCCCCCCAAAAAAACCCCCACAGTAAGCCAAAACAAGCAAACAAAATGACACTGAATCTTGGTAATAAAGTCAGCAAATGCTAGGCTGAGATAGTAAATGTTGGGAGGCTTTCCTCGACACCACATCTTAAATACTGGTCAAATGCTCCTATTCTGTCATTTATTTTGCCAGGAAAAAAATTCGCATGTCCCCGCATGGGGAGCTGGAGCTGACAGAGGGAGCTCATCCGCGCTCTCCCTGGATTCGAACCTGCGGCCTATCGGGTCTTCAGTCCTGCCGGCACAAGGGTTTATTTAACCCACTGCGCCACCGGAGGATTCTATGTGGACAGAATTGCTCTGTCCATAAGGCAGAATCCCACTTGCAGCCACTTCCTGACTTCCTCCCCTCTGATCAGGGTGAGTCCTAGAGAAGACTTACTCTGATCAGAGAGGAGGAAGTCCCGCCCACCTCAAAGTCCTCAAAGTCACTTCTCTAGCCACGCCTTCCGGATGTAGTTGGGTTTGACGCCGGAAGTGGAAGCCTCTCTACAAGCTGGAGGCGCTGCCCTAGTGCCAGAGCTTTCCTAGATCTATGTCTGAGCCCTTGCCTGTCTCCCCAGACTGCTGTTGCTGCTTCACTCGAGGGTCGGAGTCCTGGAAAGGGGTCAAGGGGTGAGTCCCTCCCTTTCTCCCTTCCTCCCCCCAAACTCTTTTGTTTACTTTCTCCCCCCTCCTTCCCTCTCCTCTTTCTCTCTCCATCGCTCACCCCATTTCCCCAGTTTCTCTCTATTTCTCTCCCCAGTCTCTTGTTTCTTCGTCTATGTCTCCTTTTCTCTTTCCCTCCTTTCCCTCCTTTTCTCTTTCCCTCCTTTTCCTCACTTTTCCTCCTTCCCTCCTCTCCCCACCTCCCTATTATCCCCCTCTCTTTCTCCAATCTTTTTCTCTGGGTGTCATAAGGAAGAGAGAGCAGGCTTGTTTTTTGCTGCCCTGGAGACTAGGATTCAGAGCAGTTGGTTCAAATTACAGGAAAGCAGATTCCACCTGAACCTTAGGAAGAACTTCCTGCCCCTATGAGCTGTTAAACCAGGGGTCCACAAACTTTTGGACACAGTTTGAGGTCTGACCCTGAGAGTGCCTTGGACTGCGAGAAGATCCAACCAGTCCATCCTCCAGGAAATAAAGCCCGACTGCTCATTGGAGGGAAGGATACTAGAGACAAAGTTGAAGTACTTTGGCCACATCATGAGGAGACAGCAAAGCCTAGAGAAGACAATTATGCTGGGGAAAATGGAAGGTAAAAGGAAGAGGGGCCGACCAAGGGCAAGATGGATGGATGGCATCCTTGAAGTGACTGGACTGACCTTGAAGGAGCTGGGGGTGGTAACGGCCAACAGGGAGCTCTGGCGTGGGCTGGTCCATGAGGTCACGAATAGTCGGAGATGACTGAACGAATGAACAACATGAGGTCTGACCAAAGCAGAATAGAGTGGCACTCTGACTTCCCTTGATCTAGACCAGGGGTCCACAAACTTTTTAAACAGAGGGCCAGGTCACAGTCCCTCTAACTGTTGGAGGGCCGGATTATAATTTGGAAAAAAAAATGAATGAATTCCTATGCACACTGCATATATCTTATTTCTAGTGCAAAAAACCCACACTTAAAACAATACAGTAATTAAAAAGAAGAACAATTTCAACAAATATACAATTATTAGTATTTCAATGGGAAGTGTGGGCCTGCTTTTGGCTGATAATAGTAATAATAAACTTTATTTGTACCCCGCTCCATCTCCCCAATGGGGACTCGGTGCGGCTTACATGAGGCCAAGCTCAAAACAACAATTACATGAAATAAAACAAAACCGAAAACACAAATAATAAACAATAATAACACAATTGCATAAAACAAAAGACAACATAGCGATATAAAATTACAATAATCACAATAACATGGGCGAGCTACATGCATATATCTTATTTGCAGTGCAAAAAAACACTTAAAACAATACATTAATTAAAATGAAGAACAATTTCAACAAATATAAAATTATTAGTATTTCAACGGGAAGTGTGGGCCTACTTTTGGCTGATAATAATAATAATAATAATAATAATAGTAATAAACTTTATTTGTACCCCGCTCCATCTCCCCAATGGGGACTCGGTGCGGCTTACATGAGGCCAAGCCCAAAACAACATTTACATGAAATAAAGCAAAACCGAAAACGCAAATAATAAACAATAATAACGCAATTACATAAAACAAAAGACAACATAACAATATACA
Organism: Anolis sagrei; assembly: GCF_037176765.1. Lineage (NCBI taxonomy): Eukaryota > Metazoa > Chordata > Lepidosauria > Squamata > Anolidae > Anolis > Anolis sagrei. The sequence continues at coordinate 99,933,111 of NC_090026.1, read as the reverse complement.
ATTACAATAAACGCAATAACATGGGCGAGCTACATGTAATGGATAAAAGAAAACTGGGTAGAAACAGATTAAAAACTCAGGCGAGATAAACACAAGATAAACAAGGACAGATTATTTACGGAGGAGAGCTCGTTTCAGTGGAGGTCGTGAGAGACAGGATTGTTGTTATTGTTGTGTGTTTTCAAGTCATTTCAGACTTAAGCTGACCCTGAGCGAGGGCCGGGTAAATGACCTCGGAGGGCCGCTTCCAGCCCCCGGGCCTTAGTTGAAGGACCCCTGTGTTAAACAGTGGGACTCTTCTCTTCAGAGCATGGTGGAAGCTCCTTCCTTGGAAGCTTTTAAACAGATGGCCATCTGTCAGGGATACTTTATGCTTTTCCTGCATGGCAGGGGATGGGACTAGATAACCCATGTTGTCTTTCCCAACTCTATGATTCTTGTATTGTTGAAGGCTTTCATGGCTGGAATCACTGGGTTGTCGTGTGTTTTCCGGGCTGTATGGCCATTTTCCAGAAGCATTCTCTCCTGACGTTTCTCCTTCATCTATGGCAGGCATCCTCGGAGGTTGTGAGGTCTGTTGGAAACTAGGAAAATGGTTTTATATATCTGTGGAAGGTCCAGGGTGAGAGAAAGAACTCTTGTCTGTTTGAGGTAGGTGTGACTGTTTCAATTGGTCACCTTGATTAGCATTCGATGGCCTGACAGTTTTTAGGTGTGGCTTGCTACTGCCTGGGAAAATCCTTTGTTGAGAGGTGATTAGGACCTCACAACCTCTGAGGATGCCTATCACAGATACAGGCAAAACGTCAGGAGAGAATGCTTCTAGAACATGACCATACAGCCCAGAAAACTCACAACAACCCTCTATGATTCTTCCTTCCACCTTCTCTCCCTCTCCTCTCCTCTCAGTCTCCTTTGGGTGTGTGTGTGAACCTTCACAAAGTTTTCTAGACAATATATTTCAAAAGGGCAGGGAGGTACCTCCAGCTTCATCTAGGGCTGAGAAAGTGTGCCTCACCTAATGGGTTTTATTGACTGAATGGGGGATTGTAACCCAGGTCTCTTAGACTCTCAGCCAGAAACCTTGAGCAAATTGTCTTTCCCATTGCCATATGCACCATTTCTTCTGATTTGCCGGGGATAGTCCCAGCTGATCTTCTGTTGTCTCACTTCTTCTGTATTAAAAATGTCCCAGGCTGCATCATCACAGTGTAACAATAGCCTCAGTCCATTTTAGTTAGTTTTGCTGTCCTAGATGTATTGAAATCAATGGCACTTTAAAGCCCCTTCCACACAGCTGAATAAAATCCCAACATTATCTGCTTTGAACTGGAATATATGGTAGTGCGGACTCAGATAACCCAGTTCAAAGAAGATATTGTAGGATTTTCTGCCTTGATATTCTGGGTTATATGGCTGTGTGGAAGGGCCTTTAGTTTCTCCCCCTCTTTTCACCTTCCCTCTCATTTCGCTTTCCCTCTCCATCCTCAACTTTACTTCAGTCACTGCAAATTTTGGGTGCATCCACACTAGACTTAAACCAGTTTAGTGCCAGTTTAATTGTCCTGACTCAACGTTATGGAATCGTGGGAGTTGTATTTTGGCAGGCCCCAGCACTCTTTAGCAGGAAGGGCTTAGCACTTTGGGAAACTACAATTTCCATGATTCCCTAGCATTGAGCCATGGCTGTTTGAGTGATGTCAAACTGCATTCATTCTACAGTGTAGATGCATCCATAGTCCAGCACTCAAACATTTGCACACATTGGGTATCATTGTTGCAGCCTGTAGTCTCAGGGAAGGGTAGGTCAGTAGTCTCAAGTGCACTTGGCTTTATAGTGGAATCCAACTGCACCCCCCCCCCCCCATTTTTATTGATGGTCTAGTTGGATGGCTAAGTAGTCACATATGTATGAGAGAAATTCCACAAAAATATATGTGTGTGAAAAGATAATTGGATTAAATTTTAATTAATGTCCATACTGGCACCGAGTAAGGAGAAATCTGAAGGATTCAGAAAGGTCTTAATATAATTTGACAATTACAGTATATAAATGCTATGGCTCAATAGAATTCTAGGATTTGCAGTTTGGTGGGACACCAGCACTATTTGGCAGAGAAAACTAAAGTTAATTTAAAACAGCAACTCCTGTGATTCCATAAGCACTGGGCAATGACAGTTAAAGTGGTGTCAAACTGCATTATTTCTACAGAGTATATGCACCCTTCGAAGCTGGAAGTGTATTTGAGGTCTTGATATTAATATATTCTTATTTCCTTTCCTTTTTTCAAAGAAAGCACTGTCCATATGAATGATCCCAGCCCTGTCCTTCCAACACCTTTTTCAAGTCCTTGCATCCATTTGCCATAAGAAGATATGAGTGGCTCCAAACCTGACATTCTTTGGGCTCCACACCATGTGGATAGGTTTGTCGTGTGCGATTCAGAACTCAGTCTCTACCACATTGAATCTGCTGTAAGTTCAGAACTGAAAGCAGGGTCTCTGCGTTTATCTGAAGAAACAACTGCCACACTATTGTCTATCAATTCAGACACTCCATATCTGAAATGTGTAGCTTGGTATCCCAAGTACGACCCTGAATGTCTTCTAGCAGTTGGGCAGGCCAACGGCCGAGTTGTGCTTGCCAGTCTTGGCCAGGATCACAATTCAAAGTGCAAGGATTTGATAGGAAAAGAGTTTGTTCCTAAACATGCTCGACAATGTAACACACTTGCATGGAATCCATTGGACAGTAACTGGCTTGCTGCTGGCCTGGATAAACACCGGGCTGACTTTTCAGTACTGATCTGGGACATTAGTAGCAAATACACTCCAGAAACTCCAGTTAGCACTGAGAAAGTCAAGCTGTCGGCAGGAGATACTGAAGCAGGACTGGTTGTAACCAAACCACTTTATGAATTAGGACAGAACGATGCTTGCCTTTCTCTTTGTTGGCTTCCAAGGGATCAGAAACTCCTTTTGGCTGGAATGCACCGAAACCTGGCTATCTTTGACCTTCGGAATACAAGTCAGAAAATGTTTGTGAATACTAAGGCTGTTCAGGGGGTAACTGTTGATCCATTCTTCCATGATCGTGTCGCTTCCTTCTATGAAGGTCAAGTGGCCATATGGGACCTGAGAAAATTTGAAAAGCCTGTGTTAACCCTAATGGAACAACCCAAGCCTTTAACCAAAGTAGCATGGTGTCCTACCAGGACTGGACTACTGGCTACTTTAACCAGGGATAGTAATATTATCAAGCTCTATGATATGCAGCACACTCCAACGCCAATTGGGGACGAAACTGAACCTACAATCATTGAAAGAAGCGTGCAGCCTTGTGAACACTACATCGCTTCTTTCGCATGGCATCCTACAAATCAAAATCGCATGGTAGTTGTGACTCCCAACCGGACGATGTCTGACTTCACAGTGTTTGAAAGGATCTCTTTGGCATGGAGCCCAGTTACCTCTTTAACGTGGGCCTGCGGGAGGCATTTATATGAGTGCACAGAGGAAGGAGAGGGAAGTTCCTCAGAAAAAGACATTGCCACCAAAATGCGCCTAAGAGCTTTATCCAGGTATGGTCTTGACACGGAACAGGTCTGGAGAAACCATGTTCTGGCTGGAAATGAAGACCCACAGCTGAAGTCGCTTTGGTACACTCTGCACTATATCCTTTAAAATGGTGTTTGGTATACTAGAAGTGACCTGCAAAAAGGCAGTATTTTGTAGGGGTGGGAAATTATGTGTTTCAGTGCATTATTTGCTGCTGCTCAGAAATACCAGAGGTGAAGGAGAGGTGACAGATTTGGTTTTCCCTAAGCTACAGATTGGTTAAAGGGAAATGGGCAATCACCAAGAGTGAGCAAGAAAAGAAAAGTGTATTTGTGCATTCACAAAAACACGTGGTTATGTTGATCCTTTAATGTTGACAGTTGTGGTACTGAATGGAAAGACAAGCTAACAATAATGAAATGAGCAAGAAGAGCATCAAGGACATAGGGATTTGGTGCAGAATAGGATCATGTCAGGATACTTTTTCAGATTAGTAATTAAACTCCGCTAAATTGATAGCATTTCTTATGGGATACATAAATATTAATGTTGTTGGCATGTGCATTTTATTATGTTCAGCTTATGGCCTTATCCCTTAGACCGGCGATTCTCAACCTGTGGGTCCCCAGATGTTTTGGCCTTCAACTCCCAGAAATCGTAAAAGCTGGTAAACTGGCTGGGATTTCTGGGAGTTGTAGGCCAAAACAACTGGGGACCCACAGGTTGAGAACTAATGTCTTACTCCTGAAGAAACCAGCCATAACTGGTTTCTTCAGGAGCTCAGGCAGGCCAAATTAAGCGTCAAAATAGAAATCTCCAAAAGTGTGAATCCATTTGCACAACTGTAGCACTGCTATGTGTTAATAATGTACTATGGTTCCTATACCTGAAATACTTATGAAGCAGTATAATGATGATATGGATCAAAAATGCACAGGCAATAAAGGAACTTTAGTTTATGCTGGCATCAAATCCATTGTGAAAACATCTATGGGTAAGTATGTCTTGATTGATCTGCATTCTGAAATGTGGCAAGACTTTTAAATGGCTTTGCCCATCCTCTCTCTAATTATATTTATTTTTATGTTTTTATGTTTAGGTTTTATGTTCGATATAATTTTGATAGCTTATGTTTTATTTAATCTATAGATGTCATGTTATAAATAGTTTTTATATGTGAGGTTATTTTGTGCTAAAATGTTTGTATTTGTTGTTATACTGAGGCATTGAATGTTTGCAATTTTTTTTGTTTTCTGCCCTGAGTCTCCTTGGGGAGATAGGGCAGAATATAAAGTTGTTGTTGTTATTATTATTTGAAACACAACAAGATGAGTCCACAGCAGACACTCTGCTGGCTGTTGTATTGAATCACACGTCGGACGCTTCCCAAGTGTCTAGGACTGTGTGATGTATCGGCGAATAATGCGTGTAGATCCCAGTAAGGTGGCCTTCTGCAACTGGCAGATGGTAATTTTGTCAGCACCGATTGTGTTTAAGTGCAAGCCAAGGTCTTTAGGCACTGCACCCAGTGTGCCGATCACCATTGGGACCACCTTTACTGGTTTGTGCCAGAGTCTTTGCAGTTCGATTTTTAAATCCTCATATCGTGTCATCTTTTCTAGTTGTTTCTTTGCAATCCTGCTGTCACCTGGGATTATTATTATTATTATTATTATTATTAACCCTGGAGGTTTCGGAGGTAGGATTGAATGAGAACAATTATTGTGTAAATGCATATTTATATTACTATTTTAAAAAACTTTTTGTCCACCAAATTGTTGTCTATTAGTGCATTATCTGAACCACTGTTTAGTTCATATCATGCACTGATTGACCAGATAATACCTTGAGTTAACATTATAAATCTATTTATACCCAGATGCCTAAGAAATAATAAGATATTCCCTTCTCCCCCCCCCCCAAATGTTTTTAGGTAGCCCGCAACAGTGGGCCCAAATAAAAAAAGCACCCAGAAATGTTTAGTACGGTAACTTAAAACTCAATTTTTAGCAACATTTGTTCTCTTGTTAAGTAAACAAGGGTACATTTGCTGGAGTCTCAATTGGCTGCTTTATTTACTGTATAGGCCTAGTTTTTCAGATCCCTTTTTAGGCTGAAAAAGCTCCCCTTGGCTTATACTCTAGTCAAAGTTATTTATTATTTTACTCTGTTATTAGTATTATTTTTATTACATTTATTATTTTACTCTATTATTGGTATTACTACATTTACACTATTTTACTCTATTATTATTTTATTGCATTTATTTTACTCTATTATTATTACATTTATTATTTTACTTTATTATTATTGTAATTATTACATTTATTATTTTACTCTATTATTATTGGAAGGATACGTAAGCACATTTACATTGAAGGTGGTTAGAATAATGGTTTAATCAAAGTTGGTCAGTCTTATTTTAAATTACAGTTTTATGTAAACATTGAAAAACATTGAACCTACTGTTTCCTCAATTAATGTAATTTTATTGGTATCTGTTGTCAAAATTTTCCCAGGTTTTTTTGGTGATAAAATTAGGTGCCTCGGCTTATATTCGGGTCGGCTTATATTTGAGTATATACTGTATTTGTTTGTTTTGTTTTTAGTTACAGAACTTGCTAAAAGTAAGAGCAGACAGTGTTATTTTTAGTAAAATAAATACAAGGATCTAGTGTAGTACCTGTGGTTATGAATGTTAAAAGGTTTTTGCTTAAATAACCAGAAATATTTTCTTTAGGAACTACAGAGAATCTCAGACACAGCAGGAGTGGATCTGACAGGCAGTCAGATATTATTCAGTATCTGAGTGAGGAAAGGTCGTTGGCTTTGCAGCTTTGTGGGTGGATAAAGAAAGGCACAGTTTTGGATGTTGAACCCTTTCTACACTCCTTGGAACAAGAAGGAGACTGGGAGCGAGCTGCTGCTATAGCCCTGTTCAATTTGGACATCCGGCGAGCGATTCAGATACTGAACAAGGGAGCTTCTTCCGGGAAAGGTATCTGTTCTGATTCAATATTCCTTTTGAAGGATTTGATTCTTATTTAATTTTGTTTATATCTGCTCCTCTCTTGACTAATCATATATTAGCTTAAGCTTTTGAAGAGATTAGATTGAAATAAACCCTTCTATGCAAGCAATGCCTTCTGTTCGCAGAATGGCTTTTCTGTAGTTCTTCCAGACACAAAAGAATTAAATTTAATCCACCTACTATGGCACTATGCAATTTTGTTGGCAGAGCCGAAAGCTAGAGGCTTCTTGCCTTATGTCTCTGCTCTGTGTGGCCTTTCCATCTGACCTACAGACATTTTTCTAGGGAGATACACCTGGAAGCTACAAGGCGTAGAGCTTTTTCGACCTATGCTCCAATTCTGTGGAACTCATTGCCTCCATACATTAGAGCAATGTCGGAGCTGTGACTTTTTGTAAAGGCACTCAAGACTTGGCTGCTTGGTTGTGCATTTAAGTAATCAGATCTAATTTGCCAAATAGTCACTGTTGAATGTTTTTATGTTGAATGTTTTTATATTGTATAAATGCTTTTTTAGACTGTAAATCGCTCGGAGCACCTTGGTGGAGAGCGACTAATTAAGAAAGAAAAGTGAAATGAAGTCATTTTTCTCTTATCTGGACTCCAGAGCCAAAGATAAGAGTTTGATTACAACTGTCATATAGTTAATTGGATTCAGGGAAGCATTTGCATAATGGTTGAAAGTCATGAGCAATAAACCATAACCCATGATGCTGAGGAAAAATAGCTAAATCCCAAACTTAGTCAGTAACCGAACCATATAGATGGGTCCCACAATCCCGTTGCTTCACAGCTGAAGGGATCATAGTAATGTGAGCAATAAGACTAGGAAATCTGTAACACAACCACTTATTTTATGCCTTGTCAAGTCTTTTGATCAGCAAATGGTTAACATGAACAAAGTCTCAATGTATAAAATGTCCCATGCGGGTGTTGTTAGTTTTCTTTGTACAAAGAACTTGTCTTGGCAAGAGGATTCGTTATGAACTTGACGTAGTTCCACTACCCTTTTTATTTGTTTGTTTTCCTTCATAAAATTGATGTTTGCTTTTATCTAGTATTCTTTGACTCCTAAATTGGAGAATATGATGAATTCTTAAGTCATTGGAAATAAAAGGCCAGCTGTAGTTCCAAAATGCACTCCCGAAGTAGCCAGGTGGAATTTAGAGTTGATTAATGTGCTGTTGTTGTTCCTGCAATATAGGTGATCTAAATCTCAATGTCGTGGCCATGGCGCTATCAGGCTATACTGATGAAAAGAACTCCTTGTGGAGGGAGATGTGTAGCACTCTAAGGTTACAGCTCAACAACCCTTACCTGTGTGCCATGTTTGCTTTTCTTACAAGTGAATCCGGTTCTTATGATGGGGTTTTGGTAAGCTATTGTTAATTAGGTATAATCTCCTTTGATAAAATATGTGTAATAGCAAATCTGTGGGGCTTACATAACTTGGAAACTTGATCTGAAAATTCATGTGCTAAAGATCTTTGTGGTTTAGGCAACCTTGAAGAAGCAACAATAAATTGTAGTAATGTTGTAGAAACAGAAAGAAAAAAGTTGAGCTTACAAACAGTGCTTTAAAGCTAAAGAGCTTATCTATATGATATATGAAATATGTATGCCTTGATCTTAGAATCAGAGAGTTGGAAGAGACCACATGGGCCATCTAGTCCAACCCCCTGCCATGCAGGGAAAGCACAATCAAAGGACTCCTGACAGATGGCCATTCAGCTTTTGTTTTAAAGCCTCCAAAGAAGGAGTCTCCACTAGACTCCGAGGAAGAGAATTCCACTGCTGAACAGCTCTTACAATCAGGAAGTTCTTCCTAGTGTTCAGGTGGACTCTCCTTTCCTATAATTTGAACCCATTCCTCTGAGTCCTATTCTCCAGGGCAACAGAAAACAAGACTGCTCCCTCTTCCTTATGACATCCTTTCATTTATGTAAACATGGTGATCATGTCTCCTCTCCACCTTCTCTTCTGCAGGTGAAACATATCTAGCTCTTTAAGATGCTTCTCATTGGGCATGGTCACTAGACCTTTGATTATTTTAGTTGCCCCCCTCTGGACATTTTCCCGCTTGTCAATATCTCTCTTGAATTGTGATGTCCAGAATTGGACACAGTTGAGGTCTGACCAAAGCAGAATAGAAAGGTGTTGTGACTTCCCTTGATGTAGATACTATACTCCTTTTGATGTAGCTCAAGATCCCATTTGTTTTTTTAGCTGCTGCATCACATTGTTGGTTTGTGTTCAATTTGTGCCTTTGATTTTTAAAATTTGATGAAGGTGAATTTTAATTAATTTTACAAAATCAATAGAAAATGAATTAAAATTTAGAATTTAGCCCCCCCCCCCCCAAAAAAAAAAAAAACCCTACAGTAAGTCAAAACAAGCAAACAAAAGGACACAGGAATCTAGGTAATAAAGTCAGCAAATGCTAGGCTGAGATAGTAAATGTTTACAGAGCTGAAACACTGTTAAGATTGGCATGTGGATGGGAATTCCAGAAAATGACTACCACAATGGAGATACTGAGGCTATGTTTGCTACGGTGGTATGATTTCCCTTGGATCAAGGTGGTCAGAGTGGGGCCTGCTGCTTGCATGCATCCCTTAGGATCCTCCCAAAGCATCCTCTTAAAAAAATTTTTTTTTACCTGAACCCTGTCAAAACAGCTGCCCCCCTCAAGCCCTCCCACATACCTTCTGAAGATTTAAAAAAATGATTGAAACCCAAGCCGCTAGATATCATTTCTGATCACAACAAGTGCACTAGCATAGCTCACAAAGGGATGTAGGAGTGAAATCTGACCCTGTGTAGTTGCCCATTCTGCCTTAGACAAATAGTTACCCCTCAATCTGACAAACCGGTCCTGAAAGTTGTGAAGAAATGCTGAAAAACCAGACTGAACAGATACAGTTTACCAAGAAGCTAGAAAGAAAGGAAAGTGGCTTTCACAGGATGACTTAGATCACATGATGACTTAGACCAAAAATCAGAATTGTGATGATGGTGTGTTTTTTTTTTTTTAAAAAATCTAATGCTAACATTTTACATTTTTTCAGTATGAAAGTAATGTAGCTGTCCGAGATAGAGTGGCATTTGCTTGCAAATTTCTGACTGATGCCCAGGTGAGATATTCAGATGTCATCTTTTCCCATTTTATTCTTTGGGGGGTTTTTTTTTGGGGGGGGGGGGCAGGCAGCAAGGATGTACACTGGTTTGGCATATACTAAGTGTAACAACTACCATCCCTAAGCAGAATATGCATTTGGTACAAGAGCTAATTTCATTATTTTGAGATCTTTTGCCCTGTAAAAAGGCATGTTATGGTGACGAATACAAATTACAGTAGAGAACTAGAGGTGGTAGCCCCTCCCACAGGCTACTCATAAGAGGAGAGTGGGCGGGGCTAACCAGCAGAAATGTTTGATAAGATCTGTAGAAGGTTCCGAAGCTGTCTACGCAGGCACAGAAATTACCATATGTGCGATTCACAGGGACCACGATGGGAAACTTTGGTTTGTGATTCCCATGAGCCCAAGCTAGCAGAACCTGTTGTGGGAATTAGTCAAACCTTGGTCTCCACAGATGCCACGGCCCACATATTGTACATTCTTAATGTCCAGAATTTTAAATAAGTGACATCATTTTACTATGCCATTATATATAATGGAACTTAGCATCTGGGAATTTTAGTATACATGAGGACCAAACCCAAGTGGATACCAAAGGCCTACCCCTTTATGTACTGTGAGCCCGAGAGCACCTCTGCTCCAGATCAATACAAATGAAACATCATGGGTGGACTTTTATGAAGTTGTTACTTTAAAATGACATCTAGTTTCGTTTGGTATTCTGTTGAAAATATTTGAAGACTGAGCAAAAGAGAAAGATCATATTTCACATGTTTCCAAACACTGATAAGTTAATGTAGCCATCATGGTTTTGATGTCACAATGTCCCTTTTCTCTGTTGTTTTGGTGTATGGAATTCCAGGATAAAAGCCAGAATGTGGTAGTTTATCCCCTTTTTTCTATAGTTGAATAGATTCATTGAAAAATTAACAAATGAAATGAAAGAGGCTGGAAACCTTGAAGGGATCCTACTAACAGGACTCACCAAGGATGGAGTGGACTTAATGGAAAGTTATGTCGACAGGACAGGAGATGTTCAGACAGCAAGCTACTGTATGCTACAGGTTTGTATCTTTCTTTGAAGCTATCAGTCCTTAGCAACATGCAGTATGAAGGCCCTACATGATGGGTCCTTTATGTAAAATCAGACTGGCCAACGTCCTGTTTTTATGATACACGATTCTACTACTTACTGCACATAATGAAGCATTTGCAACATCATTTTGGGGTTTTCTCCCATAAAACATATATTTCTAAATATTCATGCTGGGAGAAGTTACAAATGAATAGGTCTAGAAAATAACTTAGAAGTAAAGCTCTTCTCACTGAAAACTATATACCAGGTCCCATTTTATTCCTGTTCTTGGCAAAAATAACAAAAATGAAATGGGAACCAGCATAGCACTTCATCGTAATACCCTCTTCTACTTGTGCATCTCTTTTCTTGATTGCTGCACTTCTGCCTTTTTAGGGTTCTCCTTCTGATATACTTAAAGATGAACGGGTTCAATATTGGATTGAAAACTACCGAAATCTCTTAGATGCATGGAGGTTTTGGCATAAACGGGCAGAATTCGACATCCACCGAAGTAAGCTGGATCCCAGTTCAAAACCTTTAGCACAAGTAAGTGGTTTTTAAATCTTCTCTTAATGTGTCATCAGTAATTCCAGACAATGCATAGAAAGAGACATTTGTTGTTCAACACTTATCGGTTTCATAATTCAAAGTTGTTTGCTTAACCTTCAATGTAACAAAAAGGACATCTTATTGATTTTTTCCCAGTCTTGTTCTCAGTTGCTAGTACTGATTATTATCCAAAGCTGAGTAACTGTCACCTCAAAATACCATTCTAAGGACATCTTGCAACAGGGATTTGGTAATAAAAACATAAAATCCAGTTGTATGTGGCATATTTCCCCTTGCCACTACTGATACTTATATCAAGCAGGGCCTTTTTTAAAAATAGTCTTTTTTTTCATAAAATCTAAAGTTTAAAAAGGGCACTTAATTGCACTAGAAGATAGAATAAAGTGCTTCTGATATATTTTATACAGGTTTGGTCAAGATCAAGGATTATTACTCATTCATTGAAGGCACACTGGAATAGCCAAGTTTTCAGACTCTTCCTAAAGACTGCCAGGGTAGACTGCCTAATTTCTCAGGGGGGCAAGTTCCAGAGCTGAGGGGCCACCACGGAGAAGGCCCTCTCCGGAAGATTGAAGGGATCGTGTAGGTTCATAAAAGGAAAAGCTTTCTGAACATCATCTAATGGCTATCTTAGACATTTACACTAATCTATTGTGGAGTTTTTACAGTGGACACTGCAGAAGATGTGTCAGCAGTACTTCATAAAAAGGGAAAATAACCTGTTTAACAAGCCTTGGAAATGCTGGTTTGTTATCAGCAAATGTTTGATTTTATACCAATATTATATATGCTATTTGCACAATCCCTTGCCCTTTTATAGTTGGCCACATCCATTTTGTAATCTTGACCATTGGTTTGTTGAACCTTGCCTGATGGAGCTCCAATACAATTGGTTTAAAAAAAAACATATAGTGTGTTTTAGGAGAATTTTTGTATTTTATGGTGGTTGTATTTTTTGTTATTTTTGTTAAATTAGGTTGTTTTATATTGCCTAATGTACTTGTCTCAATGTAATTTGTCTGTATGGTTTTCTTTTTGGTAAATGAATGCTTGCCTTATATGTTGGAAACAACCCTGAGTTCCTTCCGGGGGGGGGGGGGGGGGTAGGGTGGTATACAAATAAAGATGATGATAGTTATCCAGGAGTCACATAAAAGGGATCCCGAATGAAAAAGTTTAATAAGCCCTGCTTTAGAAGACTTCCAAAGCCTTTCCATAGTCAATGGGAATAGGAAGTCTTTAATACAGTAGCCAAGGAAAAGTATTTGTGAATTAATTACTGATCTGTTTTGTACATGTATGAACATTATGTTTGCATTATTTATAAGTTACAAAGGAGCTCATGTATATTTCTGTCCCGAAGGTTTTTGTAAGTTGCAACTTTTGCGGAAAATCCATCTCCTACAGCTGCTCAAGCATTCCCCACCAAGGCCGAGGCTTCAGTCAATATGGTGTCAGTGGATCCCCAACCAAATCGAAAGTCACAAGCTGCCCTGGTTGCCGCAAACCTCTTCCTCGCTGTGCTCTTTGTCTAATAAATATGGGCACCCCAGTTTCTAGCTGCCCAGGTATGGCTCACATTTTATTAAATTCATCTTAACACATAAGTTTGTGTGTTTTCTTCCACCTACTTCCCTTATACCTATCTGCTTATTCATAGTAATGTCTGCAGGAAACTGAACTGGCACAGAGAGCAGGTACTTTAGGCTGTAAGTGTGAACACCTGACCAAGTAACAAGGATCTTGCAATTCTTAGAACAACTTCGAAATGTAGTTGAAGATCATGAAAAGGAAACATGTAGATAATAGTTAAAATCAAAAGAGCTACTTCACGTGTGGTCCTAAAGATTTAGTCTACCTTGGAAATAGTATGACTTGTTTGGCCTTAAATTGGTGTGCATAGAAATGCAAAAACCACTTTTAAATGTATTTACCAAAAACTAGTACTACAGTTCTTGAAATATAGTTAACTTGCCACTAATAATATTTCCTTTAATTTTTTAAAACACTGCAAAAATAATCTCCAGTGTGGAAACTAGATAATTACTTTTTAGCTGAAAAGATTGACTTCTAGAATGTTTTCTTGTGTCTTAATTATTTAATATTAGACCTCTGTTTTCCTAACCCGACAGTTTCTTCTAATTCCGAACCACCATTATATTTACTAGTGTAAAAGCAAATAAATTGAAATATCCTTTTATACAGGAGGATCTAAGTCAGATGAAAAGGTGGATCTCAGCAAGGACAAGAAATTAGCTCAATTCAACAACTGGTTTACTTGGTGTCACAACTGTAGGCATGGTGGTCATGCTGGACACATGCTTAGCTGGTTCAGGTAAGGAAACAATGATCAATTTGTTGCATAAATTATTTTATTTCGGCGGCCATATGTTAGGAATTGCTAATTGTAATAATAATGGTTTTAATACATTAAATGAAAATTTACTGTTACTTTTCAAAATCTTATATGATTTTCTTTGTAAAATTAAGGCATTACCTTAAAGGGGGAAAATCATATATTGTATAACATCACTAATGCATTGAATGGGCCACAGAATGACATATTTTAAGAAGAAAACAAATGTAGTTGATATCATTTTTCTTGAGTTCACTGTTGCAAAAAACACAGTCCCTCCTGCAAATGCAGTCATAATTTTCCACAAGCTCAGAATATCAGATAGGAATCTTGTTAGGTCCAAGGGCCACAATCCAAAGAGCTCCCTTACATATCTCCAACATTTTATATGAAATCTTTAGGGACAGCTACCTTTTGAGCAGCAGACAACTGTCCCATATCACAACCGGGTCCCTTTGTTTGCCAGGGAGAACACTGGCCTGTCAGTATTCTGTCTACAACATTGTGAACCTGCTACAGTTTCCATGCACTTTTGAAAGGCAGTCTCACACACTTTAAAGTCAATTTGTTGTCGATCCACTCCTTTGGGCTTGACACAAATCTACCATTTGTCAAAATAGGATCTTGTGCTATTTTTTTCTATTTCTGGCCAAATAGCTTAAATTTGTATAATATTTTGACTTTGATCTTTTAGCAATTAAATTTTGTGGCAGTGACGTTGCTAGTTCTTGTGATAGTGCATTATAGTCCAAATTGGATTTAATCGTGGCATGTGGCACCATAGCCAGATCTGACATTGTTTGAAATGGGCACAACTGGTGCACTGGTTTTAACTGTGAAAATGGATTCCTGGCCATTGCTGAAACCTGGGCATCCAGGCTCACAGCAGAGTCCAGGAGAACACCCATAGAGCAGCGCTTCCACCTCTGCCGGGCAAGCATTGCTAGGGTGCAATTTCTTTTTACAACAAAATAACACACTGTGGAAGCTTAAAGCATATATTTTGCTTAAAGTTTATCTCCAAAAAGCTGCATTTTAAGAATCTGTCTTACTCTAGCTGTAGCAGAGAAAAAAGGCTCTGTAGATATTGGATGTAACATTGAGATCAATTGACATTTTTATCTAATGTGGTCAGGATCAAAGGGGAATGCAGAATGTTACATAAAATAACACATTGCATTATCTGTAGGTGTGTATTTTCCTTTACTTCCATTTTAGTTGTAGAGCCTAAATATTTTTGTCTTTAAATGAGACTTTAAGAGAGAGATTACTTATTCCACATGATTTGCATCGTGTTCTGCTCCTTCTTACCCATGTCAAAATGTTTTATTCTTCTTTTACATAAAAAGGTACATCCAAATTCCTTTATACTGTTTAGATAAAATTCTGTGGTGGGTTGAAAAGGTATGATTTTCTTTTTAAACTTCCAAACAAATTGAGTAATACTTTCCTTCCCTTTCTAGGGATCACACTGAATGCCCTGTTTCTGCATGTTCATGTAAATGTATGCAGCTGGATACCACTGGGAACCTCATCCCAGCTGAGATGGTCCAGCCATAAAATGCCAGTGCATTTCAGAACTGGAGTTCTTTAGATCCATATCTGTCACAATTGAAACAGGCACCACTTACTATTTTCCAAGAACTGAGAAATAAATTATTTAACATATAAGCAATTTTGTGTGGATGGTTCTGATGTGGTTTCCACGAGCATGTCCTACTGGATGGAGTCTCCAGCTGTGTCATGTGGACTGTGTTCAGTGGGTTATTCTGAAGAAACTCATTTTTGAAGTATTTATAGAGGACTTCATTGAAATAGAAAACACTCACAAGGAGACATTAAGCATCACACTGTTCCAGATCTCAAAGCTTCCATCTCAGAAATCTTAATGTTTTGGAGTGTTCTGTGGACATTACAAACTTTTTTTAACAAATGTCTTGAGTTGTGCTGGCCATTTGTTACGGGCAATTTTTTGTCAGCCTTTTCTTGCTTAGAGATATAACACAATAGAGTTCTTGTGTAAAGTTTGCTCACCCTGCAGGGTGACATTCCTAAGACAATCTATGAGTGAATTAAGGCATTGTGTTAATTTGTATGAATTATGAGGTTCCTGTTTGAATGAGTAAAAGTTCCTAATGAAAAGTTAATGGATTTCACAGTGACCAGAAATACCCAGGATTTTAAAAAATTGGGGCTAGCCTATAAAATATAGGCTAGCCCCAGTGATATGCACCAAAAAGGAAATTTGATTTAATCAATGTGATCAAACATAACATTTGGATTAAAATAGTTCAAAGTCCTGACTAGAATAGAGATGTTGAATTAACTGCTGATTAGCAAATTGTATGGCAAAATATGAACTAGTGTAGTAACTATACTGTTTGTTACTCTTTCATTTATTTTCTGCTGTTAATTACCAACAAACCAAACAAAATATTGAAACCTTCAACGAATAACTAGAAACTTGAATTTCTTTTGAACCTTTTCAGTGCAATGTAGTAATCATTTGGGATGTGTTTTGGCTGCTTACCTGACAATCTTGTATTTTTCGTTTTAAATGTAAGGGCCTGGATCCAAAGAACCATGTGCAACAATCAGTATATATACTTGGACATTCCTAATCCTTTTCCCTGGTGCTTCATTGAAAGTTACTTTTGGGGGGTGGGAATACCCAGCATTTGAAAAACCAGAGCTTATTCTAAAACATTGCAGTAATGGGAACAGGGTGAAATAAAAGAATCAGACTGAAATATCCACATGCAAACAACTTATATTTGTACACAGGACACTTTGGATCCAAGCGACTGTTTCTACACAGACATTGTTTTTTAAAGGGAAAGCATAATTAAAACATTTATTTTTTGTACTCAGGTGTGCTGGCCTTTATTGATTGCCTCACTTAAAGGCAATTTCTGGTCAGAATTATATTTTTACTGTTAATCTGTATAGAGATGCATATCACAGAAGTCAATTTGAAATAACTTTTGTAACGTTGACAAAGATTAGCTGTTCCAATTAATTTCTAGATTAATTTTAAGCTCTTGAAAGCAATATAGACTTTATTTTTCTATCCTTGCTTTCAGAGTATTAAGAGCATGGATATTTAGTTTTCTTCCTTTCTGTAAAAAATAGTGATATGCAAATATGAATTGTTAAGGTGTACAAAAGTATTTGTAAAATAAAAGAAGCCAGTTTTGACTCAAGCAATGCCTACGCTTACTTCAGCAGACTACAACTGCACATACATGTCTTTTGAGTAGAATGGCTCTGATAAAAATGAAGTGCATAGAATTTCTGTACAAAAAGTTTAATATTCTACATGAGTATTGAAAGGTTAAATAGCTGCACTGCACATATAGTTTCTAATTTAGCCAGTGGTCAAATATTTGGTCAGCTGTATGTTTCTGTAGTTTGAAAGGTTGAAACCACTTGTTAAAACCACCTGATTCTATGCTCAAAACAATAAAAAGTTTAGTTTGCTTCACAGTTTTGATGACTGTTATTCCATATGCCTCAAGCAACACAGGATGGTATTATGATAGCTGCTATATGAAGAGGTCCGGCGAACTGATAACGGCTGCCTTGAATCATTAGAATCTTGAGAGCCCAGTATCAGTGCAGTCAATCAGATATTAAATATACATCTATTGAGAAGTTTTTGCCTTTTATCAGAGATGTGCGTTTTTCTCCATCACTACTGCACCATTGTTTAGATCCATTGGCAGAGACAAAAAAAACCCAATCCAGAAAAAATTGTGAACCATATCATATGCATGTAAGGTTGCCCCAAGTGAATTTTTAAGACAACTTGTTTTCAAATGAGATTATTGGGTACTTTTCTTCATTGAGTATAGAACTGTCCCATTTCTTATTTTGTTAGGCATCAGTCAGAACCAAAAGGATAGTATTCAGGAAAGTCATGAATAATTTTCAGAGCTTCATTATATAGCGCAAGATCTGAAAGAGGGAGCAGAAAAATAAATTTACTACTGCAAATAGAAATACATTGCATATAGGTGCCACAATACTAATTACGTAACTCTGGTAAGGATTTGCTTTCAGTAATATGGCTAAGTCTCTACGGGAAGACAATGACCAGAAACTCAACTAGCCCAGATTTCAAAAGGTACCTATAATAGCATTTTCACAACATTTTAAAAAATGTGACTGGGAAAACTTAGTTCTGAGACCTATAATTAATTTTGTACATTAGAAGAAACAGCTTGTCTCACTCAACATATTTAAGGATTGTCTTTATTGAACCAACAGATTTGAGAAACTGGTATTCAACTATGAAGCTGCTGCTATGATTATATCTTCCACTCTTGTTTCAATACTTAAAGCTCTTGTGTATAAAGGCATTATACTGAATTTGAAAGTCCATATTTATATTTTAATTCTAATACAATGTGCTCACACATCTCTTCACAGCAAAATCAAAACACATTTCCATAAGAATAAGTTTTACAAAAGATGGTGTCAAAGTAGGAGTTTACTAAAAAAAGTGAAAAGTTTATTCAAAGCAACCAGATTTTGGTGAAGAAAATCTGTACTTTGTCTTTTGAACTGTTGATTTTGTGAAGTCCAGTAAGTTGGTAAAAACAAATTGCTCAGATATCTTAAAGGTACCAGAAATAGTCTGATCTTGGAAGCTATAAAGGTAAAGGTTTCCCCTGACATTAAGGCTAGTCGTGTCCAACTCTGAGGGGTGGTGCTCATCTTCATTTTGAAGCCAGCGTTGTCCGTAGACACCTCCAAGGCCATGTGGCCAGTATGACTGCATGGAGCACAGTTACCTTCCCAAAGAAGCGACACCTATTCACATTTGCATGTTTTCGAACTGCTAGGTTGGCAGAAGCTGGTCCTAACAGCGGGAGCTCACTGTGTTCTCTGGATTCGAACCACCAACCTTTCAATCAGCAAGTTCAGCAACTCAGTGATTTAACCTGCTGCTCCACCAGGGGGCCTAAGCTAAGCAGGAGACAAATGAATACCAGGTGCCAGAAGAAGGAATTCCAGAAGAAGGAATTAGCAAAACTATCTTTTGAATATTCATTGCCTTAAAAAACCCTTAAGAAATTCATGAGATTACCATAATTGAACAGACAATTTGTAGGCACACACACACATGCACACACTTCTTAATCAAAAGTACAGGCGTCACTAAAAAAAAGCATAGTTTGCAAAATCGGAAGCTACGTAATTCACTTACCAAATGTACTTTTATCATCTTTAAATTGAGTGTATGTTGCACACAAAATGTTTACTTGCTTTGTTACTCTTCCTATTACTTCAATGACTCCAGAAATCTCTTCTTCTAGCTGCCAAAGCAAATAAAATAATTAATGCCATTTATTTGGAGTTTTCGAGTCACCAACATCCCACCATATCTATTTTCTCAGCTGTGTTGTCCATTCTATGTCAAAGTGTAAAAGTTACTGTAAATCAACATAATTAATGTCTTACTTGCACAAAAACAGACTGAAAATACTCTTTATAATTTCTTTTTTATGCTTAACATCCAAATACAAAACATTTTAAGATGTGCTTGATTCTTAAGATCTGCTTAATTCTCCGGAAGTTAGGGGAAGACTTTTTTTAAAGATGAAGGCAGAATAGATTTAAGATTTCTAATTGGACACAATGACATGGAAAACATGTATTCTATCTTGCTGAAAAACAGTCACAGATCATCTAAATGACTTCTCTCAGATACCAGATCAAAACTCATTTCTGATAAGCATCTGGACAACCCCCTCTACATTGTTTCATTCATTTCTATTTAAATTAAATTTACAACCCCATTTTTCTCCCAATAAGAGATCTAAATCAGCGGGCATTCGGGTTAAATTACTAAAAAAATTAAAACAATAAAAGCCTGTGAAAAAGACCAACTAACATTCAAAGGCTTGGGTAAACCAAAAGGTCTTTGCCTACTGATGAGACTACAGCAGAGAAAGGGTTGATGTTGCTTTTCATGGGAGGGAAGACCAAAAGCTCCTACTGAGAAAGTTCTCTTTTGTGACTTATTCAAATATGCCTGTGGGGCTGAAGGAACCTTAATCTCAGGCAGACTCAAATTATGCCGTTCCATTTCAACCATCCAGTTCTCAGTTGGACACTACTCATCTTCTGTTTTTCTTAAAATTTCATATAACCTGATAGTGCTATTGCAATTAACTTGAGTGGCAGCACATTTATCCATAGTCCTTGGAGGAAATAACTGGCAATTTAAATGCAAATGCCCTGAAGGGAAAAATCATACTGATTGCATTATTTAGATGATGAGATGGGTATTAACAATGAGAATCAAGGCATTGTTCAACAACAATAAAATGCTTCTGGTGGAGCTTGTAGGTGAATACATTTGGTTAAGTCCCAATCTGCATATTATGTCAGTGCCACAATTAACCATTCATTTCTTTGTGTCAGAGAATAAATCTTGTGGGTTTGGAGGCATCTATACTCCAGAATTAAGGCAGTTTGACACCACTTCAGCTGCCATGGCATCTTGGGATTTGTAGTTTGGTGAAGTCTTTAGCAGAAAATGTTAAAGATCTTGTAAAACTACAACTCCAAATATTCAACAGAATTTAGTGGTGCAAACTTCACTCATTAAACAGTGTAGATATACACTTCGTCTCATGAACGAATCAGCTAGACCAGTAGTAAAAAGACTGGCCATAATATTCTACTTTCATAATTAACATCCAGATACAATTAGTACACACACCCCAATTCCTGCAAGCTATGAATAGAAGACCTCCCAAAGGAAACTCAGACTTACAGGCATGTTCATCTCTATGGTTGCAGTTTTCCCTTCTCCATCAGCCAGAAAGAAGTATTTCCCTGATGGGTGGATCTACAAAGATTTTTTTTTTAAATTCAGTTTCAGGATAATCTTACCTCAGCATACAAAAGGTTTTTTAATCAACCCTGAACATGAGACAAGACATTCTATACACATATAGAGGCTTCTGTCCATCTGTTTTCTCCCTTCTTCAGGTCAGAGGCATTGCAATGTCTCCATGGCAACCACCTGGCAAAGATGGTCAGGCTCTGTTTACGGCTCCTTCTTTCCTTCCTTCCTCCATTTCCCACATATACCTTGTTTACCTTTATTTTGTTTTTTTCCTTCTTCCCTTGCTTTCCCTTACATGCCTTCCCACACCTGCTTGCTTTCTTTCCGTTCTCTTCCCTCCTATTTGTCTCTTCCTTCGTCTTGTCTTTCTTTCCTTTCAGCTTGAGCGGCTGAGGGGGAAAAGGAAGGGGCCTGAGGCTGTTAGGAATTGTGGGAGTGGAAGTCCAAAACACCTGGAGGGAGGGCCCGAGTTTGCCTATGCCTGGTATGGCCCCTTCCACACAGATGAATAAAATCCCACATTATCTGCCTTTAACTGAAATATATTTATTTATTTATGACCTTTATATGCCGCCCTTCTCACTCTGAAGGGAACTCAGAGCGGCTTACAAGATATCATACAATATGTTCTATTATTAGCATAGTACAATATCTGTATTAAATATTACTATATTGTACTATACCATTATATCGTAATATTATTAGTAATATTACATGTAATATAAATATATAATTACAATATCATATTATTAGTAGCATTATATTGCATTACATTTATATATATATATATATATATATATATATATATATGCTCTGTGCATAATAATCAAAGAGCATTCTGAACTCCACCAACAATGGAATTGAACCAAAATTGGCACACAGGACTCCCCTGACCAACAGAAAACACTAGAAAGGTTTGGTGGGCATTGACCTTGGGTTTTGTAGTTGTAGTTCACCTACATCTAAAGAGCACTGTGGACTCAAACAATGATGGATCTCGACCAAACTTGGCACGAATACTCAATATGCCCAAATATAAACACAGATGGAGTTTGGGGGAAATAGACCTTGACATTTGGGAGTTGTAGTTACTGGGATTTATAGTTCACCTACAATCAAGGAGCATTCCGAACACCACCAATGACAGAATTAGGGCAAACTTCCCACACAGAACCCTTATGACCAACAGAAAATACTGTGTTTTCTGGTAGTCTTTGGTGACCCTTCTAACACCCTCTCGCAACACCCTGCAGGGGTCCCAAACCCCAGGTTGACAAATGCTGCTTTAAGGCCATCCAGTCCAACTCCCTTCACCAGGGCAAGAAAACATAATCAAAGCCCTCCTGATAAAGGGCCGTCCAGCCATTCACACACACACACATTTATGTATATGACAGATGCAGTATCATAGATTTGAAAGGGACTCCTAAAGAAGGGCAATGATATGTTCCATGTTCCAGAGCAGGCAAACCAGACAATCTCCACATCAACACTGGCAAAGAAACAGCAAGAAATATTGTTTACCCACAAGCATCAAGACATTACATATATTAGAAACCAACACTTTCTCATTACTTTATTTCCCAGATCACCATACTGGGCCACACCAACGCGTGGCAGGGGACCGCTAGTATGTATATACAATATGTTATATTACATTATATTATTAGGAGACAAGGTGGAACTATCCCCTGGTCAATGTATTGTCGAAGGCTTTCATGGCTGGAATCACTAGGTTCTTGTGGGGTTTTTTTGGGCTATACAGCCATGTTCTAGAGGCATTTCTCCTGACGTTTCGCCTGCATCTATGGCAAGCATCCTCAGAGGTAGTGAGGTCTGTTGGAATTAGGACAATGGGTTTATATATTTGTGGGGGAAAAAACCACAAGAACCTATCCCCTGGTCCCTTCTCTCTCCACTCTGGCCCAGAGTGTGGACTCAGTATGGCTGTGTGGACTCAGATAACCCAGTTCAAAGCAGATATTGTGGGATTTTCCGCCTTGATATTCTGAGTTATATGGCTGTGTAGTCCAGATCCATCACAGCACAAAGAAACCAACATACATACATGACTGCATCTGTCCATACATTCTGAGGCCTCCCACCCTGCCCCTTCCTTACCTTCTCCAGCCGTCCCACGAAACAAACGGGCTTCCCAATGGATTGCGCCAACTGACTGGTGGCCACGCGAACCCGGGGCCCGTCCAGCACCTCCGCCATTATCAGAACCTTTCCCAAGTTTTTATCAACAAGCCCTCTTGGCGGGAAACATCTCCTTCCGTTTTCAAGCCGCGCGGGCCAGTTACCACGGCAACTGCGGACGCGTGCAACCTTCAACGTTGTAGGCCAGCCTCCGCCGTGACGTCATTTCCGAGTGAGTTGCGCATGCGCCCAGCGGGTGAAGCGGTGACTCGTTCCGCCTCCAGGCTGTGCCGCTAGTGAACCCGGATGTGAAACTGTTCTGCTGTTGCTGTGGAGGAAGGGAAGGTGAGTCTCCGTCAGAACGACCGGCGTGGGAGAATTAATGTAAGGAGGTGTTTAACCGAGGCGGGAAGGGGAAGCGGAAACCGAGGCGTGCTGTTGAACAGCGCCAAGGAGTAGCTTCGTTGAGACGCCCCTCGAGACCGGGGACGTTAGCGCCGTTGACATCCGCGCATGCGCACCTACGTTTCTGAGGCGGCTCTGGCAAGTGGGCGGGGCTATGTGTAGCCTCGCGGGTGACGTCACACCCTTTCCTCATTCTGACTGAGAGAACCTTTTCCTCAAGAGTAATGTCTTCAGTACTTGTACTGACCAGGAAGAAGCAAAGTCTAAACCAGGGGTCCACAAACTTTTTGAACAGAGGGCTGGGTCACAGTCCCGCAAACTGTTGGGGGGCTGGATTATAATTTGGAAAAAAACATGAATGAATTCCTATGCACCCTGCACATATATTATTTGCAGTGCAAAACCCCCCCCAAAAAATCAAAAAACAAAGACCCACACTTCTATATATATATAAAAATGTAATGTTTGTTTGTGGGATTAACAGAACTCAAAAACCACTGGACGAATTGACACCAATTTTAGACACAAGACACCTAACAACCCAATGTATGTCCTTCACTAAAAAAAAATGATTTTGTCATTTGGGAGTTGTAGTTGCTGGGATTTATAGTTCACCTACAATCAAAAAGTATTCTGAACCCCACTAACGATGGAATTGAACCAAACTTGTGAACACTGGTGGAGTTTGGTGGGCAGTGTCCTTTGGTTTTGGAGTTGTAGTTCACCTGCCTCCATCAATCACTGTGGACTCAATGATAGATCTGGACCAAACTTGGCACTGATATTCCATATGCCCAAATGTGAACACTTGTGGAGTATGGGGGAAATAGAATCTTGACATTTGAGAGTTGTAGTTGCTGGGATTTATAGTTCACCTACAATCAAAGAGCATTCTGAACCCCATCAACGGTGGAATTGAACCAAACTTGGCACCCAGTTCTCCCATGACCAACGGAAAATACTGGAAGGGTTTGGTGGGCAGTGTCCTTTGGTTTTGGAGTTGTAGTTTACCTGCCTCCTTGGAGACCAGAGCGGCCAGAGCAGAGGGTTCCAGCGATGGTCGGAGCGGTGCCGGGTGGGCGTGGTCAGAGAACGCCCACCCCGCGCCGCTGGCCACGCCCACCCAGCACCGCTCCGGCCTTTGCAGGAACCCTCTGCTCTGGCCACTCTGGTCTCCAAGGAGGCAGGTAAACTACAAAAGTCTTCTCCCTCCCACACGAGCATAAGGGCCGGAGCAGAGGGTTCCCGCAATGGGCGGAGCGGTGCCGGGTGGGTGTGGCCAGGCCAGGCCGCGCGGGCCGGAGAAATGCCCTCGGCGGGCCGCATACGGCCCACGGGCCGTAGTTTGGGGACCCCTGATCTAAACTGTTTCTGTGATAGTATGATAGCTGGAGCATTACGCACATTCCGCAACGACGGTTGTGAATAAGGGAAGGGGAGAGGGTGGGAATATACTTCAATTTGGTGGAAGGATAGAAAGGAGGGGAGGATTAGGGTAAGGTTTTGGGTTAGGGTTAGTGTTTAGGTTAGGGTTAGGGTTTTACCATTAAACAACAACAAAACTTTATTTATATACTGCTCTATCTCCCCAAGGGGACTCAGAGTAGTTTCCAAGTAACATCAGTATATACAGAGTGAACAACATAAAACAAAAGTTAGCCAGATAATAAAAACATTAAAAAATTACAACAGTACATATATACGAGGGGTATTTTTCAAGTAAGGTCCGTTTGAACATAAGTACACAATGAAAGTTTATTTCAAAAAAGTAAATTTATTTTCAGAAAGTACATATTTCACTCTATTTTTCGACATAGTTGCCAAGTTTGTTCAAACACTTATCATACCTCTGAACCAATTTTAAAATACCCTCTTCATAAAAACTTGCCGCCTGCTGAAGCCACTAAATCGTCTATAATCAAAGAAGGGCAACCGGAGCGGTCCTCATAATGGACGTTGTCACGGCCATCTTTGAATTGTCGTACCCACTTACGCACTTTGCTTTCACTCATAACAGTATCACCGTACACTTCACAAATCTGTCGATGAATTTCTGCAGCAGGCAGGTTCCTTGCTGACAAAAAACGTATCACTGAGCAAACCTCACATGCGGAGGATGAGCTGATAGTCTTAAACATTTTTAAAGCACAGAACAGAACCGTACAGGTTAGCTACAGAGCACAGTTGTTCCTGAGGCATGCCGGTACACGACGCACGCGCTCGTTGCGGTATGCGCGCGAACTACTAGTGTCTACAACAAAACAGAGCTTACTTAAAAAATACCCCTCGTATTTAAAATAATCCTGCCTGTAAAAAGGCCTGGCCAAGGCTAAAGAACTCTTACATTCCTTCTATAATATCTGTGTTCCGTTCTGCGTTGCACAAACAGCCCTCTCGAAGGAGCGAAGCGGAAACAGCGTAACACTCAGAGCATCCGGACCCAGCTTTCATACTATTACCACTATTTCAGCCCAGTTTACCCATCCGAAAGTATCTCCCTCTACGACAGTGGTTCTCAACCTGTGGGTCCCCAGGTGTTTTGGCCTACCACTCCCAGAAATCCCAGCCAGTTTATCAGCTATTAGGATTTCTGGGAGTTGTAGACCAAAACATCTGGGGTCCCACAGGTTGAGAACCACTGCTTTACTAATCACCAAAGACGTTAAGATCATCCAGGGAAGCCCTGCTCACGGACCCACATCCTTGGCAGTCGCAACTGGTGGGAACGAGAGACAGGGCCTTCTCTGTGGTGGCCCCTCGGCTGTGGAACTCTCCAATGATACTTGTACCATGTTTGAGTTTTAGATTGACATCAGTTATAGCACAGTGTTTCCCAAACTCTACTCCTCCAGCTGATTTAGGACTTCAGATCCCAGAATCCCTGGTCATTGTCAAATATCAGCTGAGCCTTCTGGGAACTGAAGTTCAAAACCACTTGGTGCACTAGAGTTTTGGAATCATTTATATGGTATCTTGATAATTTACATATATGTTGCAACCATCAGACATTGCTTAGATTCTAGGAGATATATTTGTTTCTTGTAATGCAGGGAATGCTTCTGAAGTTCTGTTAAAAGTGGTTGGTGATTCTTAATATCTCCTCAGCCGTTGACTAAAGGTTTCTATTAAGACTATTTGTATTTTTAATCAATATAATTCTGTATAATCTTCAATTTCAGACAAAGAGTAGAAATACCTACAGAACACCCATGCATTCTGGTCCAGAATCACACAACTTAAGTGAGAAGAGTACATGGGTTAGCTATTAATTTTATGAGTAGCTAGATGTAATATTGTTTCAGCAAATGTAGACATTACTGCATCTTACTAAACCCCAGTAATGAACATATAATGCATATGTTTTGGTTCCATGAGTACATCTGATGTAAAAATGGAAGTTCATTGCATCAAATATTTCTCTGACTAGAAAAATCACAATATCTGGTTTTCCCCAGTTGTGAATATAGCCAAAACTCTCTCCTTTGTCTCCCCTTAATTTGACATTAATTGTTGTGCTCCTTTGAGTCATTTCCAGCTTACAGCAAGCCTAATATGAACCTGTCACAAGCTTTTCTTGAGGTTAAGAGAATGTTACTCGAATGTGGCAAAGCTGGAGTTGGAACCCTGGTATCGAGACCATTGTCTAGCACTCAACCCACTACATAACACATTGAAATCTAAATGGAAAGTCTTTGAAAACATATAATTGTCATCTAGCAAAAGCCATTCCTCTTTGTTCCTTTTCCTTCCCCCAGCTTCGGGCCTGAAAAGCCCTCAATTATTTTAAATTGGATAATGAAGGATATGTGTGCCAAGTTTGGTCCACATCCATCAAACCAATAAACAAACAAACCAACAAACATACAAACAAACTTAGACTTTTATATATATAAATAGATGTAGGAAGTTCAAGTTGATTTTACCCTGCTGTTTTTACATAGTCTCTTTGATAATAAAGCAAATATTCTCTTAATTTTTCTGTAATGTCTAGATGTAGATTTTTAATATAGGGAGAGTCAGATTAAAAGGTCTTCTTGAAGACAGATACATTGAGAGCAATCCAAATACCATCACAATAAAATGAAAGTGTTTTTTTTTTCCAGCTAATCTCATCTAGTTGTTCGTGTTGCAAATAAAGATTTGAATACATGTCTTACATGGCTTTTGGGCGGCGGGGGGGGGGGGGGTAGATACTTATTGTTGGAAGGCAAGTGACACAGATGGTAGGTAGGAAGGAATGGAAAAAGCATAGAAGAGTGAATAGGAAACAAGAGGTCATGAGATTGGGAGCCACATAATGTGAGACACATAAAATGTATGGCTTGCCCTGATAAAGTAGGCTCAATTTTAAAATAAATAAAGAAGGGGGAAAGATAGCTGGGTCACTTCATGATCAAGTTGCAGCTTGTAAAAGTAAGTTATTAGATAGTCTTACAAAACTGTTTAAACATTCTAACTTTTCAGGTCTTATATAAATTTCTATTAATTTAGAAATTAATAGAGGCCTCTTCCTGCCAAGCATGAACTTATATATATATATAGGCTTCCAGCTTGATCAGAAATAAATTCTTCATGCAGTCAAGTAGTGTTTACTAGAATGAATTGTTGAGGAATAAGGTAATATCTTGTGTAAATTTTTCTAGTGCTCCAATAACCTTTTCCAGATGCTTAACCTTTAGAACCAGCCAGCTATGCTTGCTGTTACAGAAAGTTGTAAACCTCTTCAAGTGGCACTATTGAACAATTTTGTAAATTTATCGTAAATTCATTGATTCCCCTCACCAAGTTCAGTGTTTGTTCATGCTTATTTTGGTAATTGTCGGAATTGCACAGATTATTCAGTGGAACATGATGTGTCCCTCTTCTTTTTCCTCCCAGATTTATATTTCAAAGAGATGTTAAGCTTCTTCCGAAAGAGTCAGGATCCCAAGAAGATACCAGTGACATGTAAAGAAGCAGATGGTTTTGTTCTTCTGGGTAAGCAAATTCAAACCACAGCAGCCCCTGTGTATGCTTTAATTTAATTAATTATTAAATATTACCTTAAATAATTTTTCTCATTTTATTTTCCCAAGGAATATTTTGAATGTAATATAGATACTAGAATATTAACAAGTAGAATTAAAACATGACTGTATGAGAAATTGTAGCTGTTACAGATCATATTGTGTGGTAATTCTCTCAAGGTTTATGGCAGTTCTTTTTGTAAAAAAATCTCTCTGAATATCCAGAGAGATGAAGTTACTTTGAAACCTTGTTATTTAGCAACTAGGGTGATTACTAGGGTAGTTATTTGGGGTTTCAGTGTTGGCTACTTAAAGAGACATCTATTATACCATGAGTCATTGGAAAGATCTATCTGACAAGACCAGGATACTATAGCTTTCATTTGGAATGCTGCAGTGACATTGTGAGATAATAGTCTTTAGACATCCTACATAGCAGAACTGGATGTTAGAAACTTTTTGTGTTGAAATTGAATGAAGCATTATGGAAACAAGAATGCAAATCCTTTTTATTTGTATACAATTCTTTATTTAGAATATTTATTTTCAAGAGTTTACCATGATCCATCTTGCCACCGCCTGGGCCCTGCGATTGAGGAGGTGGCAGAGGTGTCACTGGGCCCAAGCAGTGGCAAGATGCCCCGGCACCGACGAGGAGCAGGAAGAGGAAGGTAAAGAGGGCGAAGAGGGAAGAAGACTGCCTCAGCCCTCTTTACCTTCCTCTTCCTCGTCAGCAGCAAGACGCACCTGCAGCAATGAGGAGCAGGAAGAGGAAGGTAAAGAGGGCAAGGAGGGAAGAAGACCGCCTCCTCGCACTCTTTACCTTCCTCTTCCTCCTCCTTGTCACCTCCTGGGCCTCTTGCCGCTGCTTGGGCCCTGCGATTGAGGAGGTGGCAGCAATGAGGAGGAGGAAGAGGAAGGTAAAGAGAACGAGGGGGTAGCTCTTCTTCCCTCCTTGCTACAGTGTTCCCTTGCTACTTACATTTATATATATTTAAAAAACAGTGAAGTAGCGATAAATGAACCACAAAGTAATGAGGTTACCTGTTGGCTTATGGTTTGTTTCTGTTTTTGTGTCAGGAGCGACTTGAGAAACTGCAAGTCACTTCTGGTATGAGAGAATTGGCCATCTGTAAGGACAAGAACATTGCCCAGGAGACACCTGGATGTTTTACCATCCTGTTGGAGGCCTCTCTCATGTCCCCGCATGAGAAGCTGGATCTGACAGATGGGAGCTCATCCTGCTCCTCATATTCGAACCGCCGACCTTTCGGTCAGCAGTCCTGCCAGCACAAAGGTTTAACCCATTGCACCACCGGTGGTTCCGTTGACTTATGGTGACCCTATGGGTTTCATTGGGTTTTCTCACTCAGAGGTGTTTTTGCCATTCCATCCTCTGAAATATCACTTAAAGCACCTGATAAGTCTTCCATTGAAGTACTAACCAGGACTAACCCTGCTTAGCTCCCAAGACTAGGTGAGAGCTTCTGGTTTTATGATATTTAGCCAAGATCTATACTAAGACGATCTCATCTCATTAGTATGCATGCGAACTTGGAAACATAGTTCCTGACATTGGATAAAGGCTTATTATTTTGCCGTCTTCCTGTACAGAACTTAGAGCACACATGCATTTGGTTTTTATCCTTATTCAGTCCACACAACCTTCCTTCAATCTGGGATGTGGGTTACGATGGTGGTTGCCTGAAGAAGAGTTTGACTATGACCTGGGTCTTTGCAATAATGGTCAGGAATAGGTCATAAGAGTGTGAATATCTTTGACCACCATTGTCTCTTGTATGGTATATCAATTACTACCATTAACTTTAGTCATGTTTAAAATGTCACAGTAGCACTTATCAGGATTTCTTCTTTACCAGAGTTTAAGGCTGACCAGCAAACTAGCAAATACGGAACTTGATTATTAATATTTTTATATCATGACTGTCTTCACTGTTGAATTCAAGCTAGCAATGTGTATAAAGTTTCCTAACTAGATCCTGGTTTAAGATTCACCAAGACTTCCTCATTTATCCTAATCCCACTAGCCAGAGGCAAAGTGAAGTATTGCTGCGTAGAGAAGCAAATAAACAGAGGTGAAATACATTGCATTCAAAATTTTAATAAAATATATGGCACATTGAGTACAGTGCAGTTTAGAGATAATAGTGTTTTTTCAAGAATGAAGTGATGTAAGACATGGACACTATTTTTGTGTTTGCCAGTTACCACATTTTCCTCTTTGGTGAAAGAACATGCTGTATAACCGGTTCTTCTAAGCATATATTTCCTGAAAAGTACTCTTTTATTTAAGTATATTCAGTATAGTATCCTGCTTGATTTCTTGATGTGTACAAAGTCAGTTCAGGAGTTTTCAAAATACAAATTAATTGTTACATTATGAAGTGAAAGATTGTTTGGATTTTTTGTTGTTACCTGTTCTGTGAATAAAAGGGTTAAAACTTCCATGTGTCTGATTAGTTTGAGTTTAGTGGACAAGGAAGATCAGAACAACAACTCTCTCCAGTGTCAGATTTCTAGTCGCATAGGGAGATAATTGCTACTCTGTCTTCAGTATGGAGTCAAAGAGTAAATCCTCGTGGGTGCTGGTTTTACACAAAAACAAAGTGCAGTGTGCTTTTGTATCATTAGATGGCATCTTTCTTCGTGCTCATGGGCTCTTCTACTAAACCGAATACACAATTAATTAGCAGACAGCCAATTTCTCCTATTGTAGATTTCAGGTTTTTTAAATCTGTATTTCCAAGGTTAATATAAAAAGCAAGTGGAGTGACACTTTCAAATGTTTAGCAAGTTTGAAATAGTGGAATAAAAAATCCAAAGTTGATTAGTATTCTTCCCCAAAATTAGAATGCTAAAGTGTCATATGAAAGCGACATAAAATAAAAGAGTAAAAGTGTATATTCTAAAAAAGAAAATAACATTTCAGCAATACAAATAACTTTCAATTTTATGTCATTATTAGTGAAGAGTGTCCCTGTTAGCTATCTCCTTGTTTTGGTTGAATGAAAGCATATCCAATACAGATTAACAGAATTAGGTTACAGAACAATAGGACTTCATCTAATGGTTCATTGTGTAAGCAGGTGTGTCCCTTACAAATAAAGCATGCTAAACACCACTTTCTCTGGGCTTTATATAACATTTAGTCTGAGGATAAGTAGCCCAATTGTTTGTCTCCCAGCAGTTTTCTTTATAGGTCCAGTGTCTTATATATTTGATAATTCTGTAAATAATGTGTGTAGCATTTGGGAAATAACATTTCATGCATTTGGATCTTCTAGATGCTACCATATTTCTTTGATTTTAAGGTGGTATTATAAGATACACACTAATTTCAGTAGCATCAACAGAAAAAAGCTT
This sequence comes from Anolis sagrei, assembly GCF_037176765.1. NCBI lineage: Eukaryota > Metazoa > Chordata > Lepidosauria > Squamata > Anolidae > Anolis > Anolis sagrei. The sequence goes on along the minus strand of NC_090026.1, from coordinate 99,901,579 downwards.
TATTTATATACATTTTAAAAAACCCATCCTTCTAAGGTGCACCCCTTTTTAGAGATGTTTATATGAGGTAAAAAGTGTGTCTTTAGCACCCTTCTACATTGTCCTTATATCCCAGGATCTGATCCCAATTTATCTGCTTTGAATTATATTATATGAGTCTCCACTGCCATAGAATCTGAGATAAACAGATAATCTGAGATCAGATCCTGGGATATAAGGACAGTATAGAAGGAGCCTTAGAATAAAAAAAAAAACCCGTATTTTAATTGTAAGGCCTGTGCCAACAGTTGCTGAAAATACGGACATACTGATGTATACTTAAACATAAAATTATATACCACTCTTTATTATAAAGCAGTAGGTAGTAAGCTTTTAGCTATATTGGTGCAAAACTTTTTAAAAGACTCCTTATAATCAAGGCTTTGAGGATAGAATTCATTGGCTTCATCAAAAAAGTTTGTAAAATATATCTAAAATACATATTGCCCCACAATGTTCTTGGGGGGTTCCCGGGGGCCATTTCCTCCAAAACTTTCACTCACCTGGATGAATGTAGATTTTAGAGCAGCTCTTTTTTGTATAAAGAAGTAAATAAGTTATGTCTGTTTATTATTTGTTGTTGAAAAGTCTTCTCCTGGGCTTAAAATGGCCTGAAAGGCCCCAAAACATAAGCTTTCATATAATCTATCTCATCAGTTGCATGATTAGATGGGCAGACATTTTTACCATGAATGAGGGGGGGTTTTGTGAATAGTAACAGAAAAGCAAAACTTGTGCATATGTGTTGAGGTGACCCCAATGAATGTCCAAGAGCTAAGATTTAAAAGAGTCTTGTGCAAGAAATTAAAGAGCAGGGAAGCAGGGAAATCACCAAAGAAGAATTCAAACAAATAACCAACACATGTTGGGAAAAGGTCAGAAAAGTTAAAACGCAAAATGTGTTCAAGTTTGCCAGAGAGATTAAAAACAATTAAAAGGAGTTATTTGATTATGTCAGTAGAAAAAAGAAGAACAAGGAAATGGTAAAGCCTCTGCGTGGAGAGGATAGTGAAATGCTAACAAGGATAGAGAAAAGGCAGAGCTGCTCAACACCTTCTTTGCCTCAGTCTTCTCCCACAAGCAGATACGTGTTTAACATGAGCAATATGGAGTGGACAAGGCAATAGGGAAAATGCAACCCAAAGTAGGTAAAGAAGTAGTTCAGGGATACCTGGCTACTCTAAATGAATTCAACTCTTTAGGGCCAGATGAACTACATCCAAGAGTATTGAAGGAACTAGCAGAAGTCATTTCAGAACCACTGGCAATAATCTTTGAAAACTCTTGGAGAACAGAAGTCCCAGCAGACTGGAGGAAGGCAAATGTCCCTATCTTCAAGAAGGGAAAGAAGGAGGACCCAAACAATTACTGTCCAGTCTATCTGACATCAATACCAGGAAAGAATCTAGAGTGGTTCAGTAAGGAGGTAGTCTGTAATCAGTTAGAAAAGAATTCTGTGTTCAGTGAAAGTCAACATGGATATCTTAAAAACAAGTCATGTCAGACTTATCTCTTTTTTCGATAGAGTTACAAGCTTGTTAGATGCAGGGAATGCTGTGGATGTAGCATATCTTGATTTCACCAAGTCCTTTGACAAGGTCCCCCACAATCTTCTTTCAAACAAACTAGTAAAATGTGGGTTAGATAATACTACTGTTAGGTGGGTTTATAATTGGTTAAACAACTGATCTCCAGTAGTTCTACTTCATCCTGGAAATAAGTGACTAGTGGAATGCCACAGGGTTTAGTCCTGGGCCCAGTTCTGTTCAAAATAACTTGGATGAAAGTTTAGAGGGCATGCTTATCAAGTTTGCAAATGACACCAACATGGGCGTGGCAGCAAATACTCCAGAAGACAAGATCAGAATTCAAAATGACCTTAACAGATTAGAGAGTTGGGCCAAAACAAAAAAAAATGAATTTCAAGAAGGAGAAATGTAAAATACTGCACTTAGGTGGAAAAAATGAATTATACAGATATAGGATGGGTGATACTTGGCTTGACAACAATACATGTGAAAAAGATCTTGGAGTCTTGGTGAGCAAGAAGTTGAACATGAGCCAACAGTATGTGGCAGCAGCTAAAAGGGTTTTTTAAAAAAGGCTAAAAGGGATGCAGCACCTTAAAAGGAGTATAGTGTCTAGATCTAGGGAAGTCATGGTGCCTCTCTTTGAGGCATTGGTTGAGATGGTATCAGTTGAAGCATGATTGTTAAAGTTTAAATTTTGCAACTGGTAATGGCTGTGATCTGAAAAACAGATAATAGCAGGAGGTAAATTATTTGTCTTTAGTCTTCAATATGACACGAAAAACCACTTAGGAACCTAGGAGGTTTTATACAAACCATTTCTGATCTGGCATGGGCGAATCTCCTGTCCAAAGAAAAACAGTTCGAAAACAATTCTCACAGGTCATGTTCAAGCCCTTGGGCGTGCCTGATGTAGTTCATTGGATCACAGCCAATGTATCTGGCAAGAAAAATGGCATTGTTACTGGGTATGATTACGTGCAAAACAAGTGATGATAAAGAGGGCTGAAAATACTTATAAAAACCACCATTAACAGAAAAAAGAGGAACAATTAAAATTGGTTTGCACATGTTTATTCCCACCAGCCAGCCCACTCACAAGAGCCCTGGTGGTGCTGTGCATGATACACACGCTCTCCCTTTTCTCTACCTCCAGGTATTTCTGGAATGTACCATTTAAGATTTAGATATGTTTTAGTGGCTGAATTTTTTCTTATTATTATGTAATGCAAGTGACCTTGAAATGAAGTATGAGTGTTTGCATACATTCCATTGCTTCAGACTGAGAGCACTCAAATGGATCACTAAATAACTGTTTCCCTAGTGAAGAGGGAGGTAGTTTCAATTGTTATGTTGGGGAATAGAAATGGGAAGAGGAATAAGTGGAAATTCCCAGTTTAAAGTTATTAGTAATTTGAGGTCCTTTCTTGCTATCAGCATACTAATCTTTAAAATAGCGAAATATTTCCCCATCTCATCCCATTGTCACTAGCAATGTATGCGTTCTCTAGGTGTCTTCACAGTTCTCACAAATGCTGATTCACAACTCACCTTTAGTATTCTGTGTTTCCTTTGACTTCCTACATTTAGTTGAACAAAGACATCAAATATCACTTGAATCATAAGATGTTTCCAGGCATTGAGAGTATGTTTTCATTATATAATTGCCACTGAAATGCTAGAAATTGATTTAGTAACACCTATAGAAAATACCTGTGATTTTAATCTGGACCTAAACAAAAATAAGGGTCTTTCGTAGAAGTCACAAGATAAGTGAGATCCACTGCCTATTTAAATCACTCCAGTAGCTTCCAAGGCAGTCTGACCTAACTTTTAATGGCTCATCATGTCAGGAAATTGTTCCTGTATTTATTTCTTCATCATATTAGTCTTATAATTTGATTTATTTGCAACTCTTCGTCACAGACTTTTCTAATTTGGTGCTTTCTAGAGGTTTTAGATAGTAGCCATGCTGGATAGTGGTAATTATTGTCCAATATATTGGGTGCAAGACAGGGGAAGGCTGCTGTGAATCAACAGAAAACTATCCATTTTTCTCATGTACTCCTACTAACTTTGACAGCATTTTTCTTGTGTCATCATTAACCATAATAAATGCCACTGCTTTGCCAGCTCAAATATTCAGAAAATGTTACTAATGAATCAAAGGGTTGCCATGTGCTTGTTACATTTACAGATAATCTTAGTGAGGATTTTTAGTGGAACTATTGTACATTCCTGGTGTTACCCAGATGGGCCACTGTGCCCCTGCTTTCATGTATTTGGTTTATTTGTTTGTCTGATTTATTTATTTATTTATTTATTTATGTACTTCATTTATACCCTGCCTTTCTCACCAGCTTTCCCAGCTCTCATACCTTTCTCCTCTTTTTTCTCTTCCTTCCCTCCTACTTCCCTTATTCCCTGCTCAATTTCCTTCCTTCCTTCCTTCCTTCCTTCCTTCCTTCCTTCCTTTTCCCTTCCCTTCCCTTCCCTTCCCTTCCTTTTCTTTCCCTTCCTTTCCCCCTTTCTCCAGTTTTGAGAGGAGCTACCTCACAATGTCTCCATAGCCACATTGCTCTCTTTGTGGCTCTTTAATTCCTTCCTTCTCCTCATGCACATGTCACCTTTCTTTCCCACTGACAACATAGAGGACCACTCCAGCAACAGCCAATGCAGTGACATCACATAGAGCCCCTTGTACAGACAGAAAAATAGACTGGATGGACAGACAGACATAATTTGACTTTTAGAGAGAGAGAGAGAGAGAGAGAGAGAGGAGGGGGAAGGGGTGGAGAAGTAGTAGTAGTAGCAGCAGTAGTATTGCAGCAGTAAGAAGAATTAGTCTGGGCTAAATACTTGGGAACACTGGAGGGATTTGTATGTTGCCTTAAAGGGAATAGGAAAGCTAAATCTTAAACTGCCAACTTGAATGACATGTCTTTACATGAAAATAAAATTGCATTTGCCTTTTCACTACATCTGGCAAATTAATGCCTGTTCCTGTGTGTGGGGGTATGATTGCACACGCAGACAGGGAAATTCAAGGCCCATACTAAAAATAAACCAACCAAACATACCATTTTATTCAAATCTTTGGAAAACTGATAGTAATATAGTTTGCTTTTACTAGAAAGCCTGTCAGCAGAAGACAATTTATAGTCAATGCCATTCTTCCCAACTACTGAATGTAGGAGATGTGTCTGTTCAGCAAAATTAAGACACTGTTCTCAGTTCAGTTTGTTTCAGATTAAAATTGTGGTTTTATTGGAAATTTTGTGATAATCTATAATTTTTTGTGGCAGGTATTGTTAATACTGAAGCAGCTAAGCTCAATATTCTTTATGGTTTCATTGCTATTACATTTCCTTTGTATGTGGTTCTTTCCAGTACAGCTACATTCATTACTCATTTCAATCATTAGAGCTCAAAGGAAACTGAGCTTTAAAAGTAAACTTATATTGAATGTCAACTTCGTATGGCAAATCATTTGGAATATTTAAAATGCTTTGTAACATTAAACTTTGTTTCAGTGTTTGTAACCATAGTGTTGTTCCAATAGATGGAATTTTGAGGACTCTTGCATTGAAACTGAAGATAAAATTGGTTTACCCTGATCTGTTTTTCTCTCTCTCCCAATTATCTAGTTGAAGATGTTGATCTATTAGGAGAAAGGTCAATTCTATTTAGCAGAACAGTTTGAACTATTGTGCTTGTATGTCTCCTATTCAACGATAGTATCCACATGAGAAGCATGCCCTACTTTAATTTAGGCAAGTTGAAGATCTTTGGCTTCACTTTTGGAAAAATATTAGCTAACCCTCTAGACAGAGAAGTTTAGTTGTCACAGTAACATTTTGCATGGATTTCAATACTTCAGGCAGTCCCAAACAACTCATAGTTAACAACAGGGGTGAGACAACAGGAAGTGAGAGAAATCTTCCCCTGTCTACTTCATCACACTAAAGAATGAGTGCATTTTAAATCCAGATACTGGTCAAAGGACATTTAACCAACTACCAAACTCACAAGTTTTGTATTTTTCTGTTTGTTTGCTTTGTTCTGTTAGAAATGTAATATAATGGACTGGTTGCTCTGACACAACAAACAAATATTTTAAATCCAGTTGCTATCCTGCAGAATTCTGGGGTTTGTAGTTTAGGTAGGAGTCTTTAACAACCTCACTAAACTGCAAACCCCAGAATTTTGCAGGAGGCAGAAAATGGATTTAAGGTGGATTCATTCTTTAGTGTGATGAGGTAGTAGAAGGGAAATTCGCTCCTGGAAGAGTTATGGGGGAAAGTGTTTCCACTGAAGCTTTCTTGCCAATCCTTGTTTCAATCAACAACAAGCCATTTTTTTTCAAAATCCAATTATTATAGGGACAGAAAGTGAGGTGAAATCTTCTGAACAGGGGAACAGTCAGCAAAACAAACACCACAGGGTGTTAACCCTTCCTATGCTATCCAAAGCTAGCTATAGGTATGCAGGTAGGTAGATAGATAGATATACAATTTTGGTTCGAGTTACACTTTAAAAATCTTCCTGTTCTGACTTATATACAAATTCAACTTCAGAACTAACCTACAGAACCTATCTTAGAATCATAGAATCATAGAATCAAAGAGTTGGAAGAGACCTCATGGGCCATCCAGTCCAACCCCCTGCCAAGAAGCAGGAATATTGCATTCAAATCACTCCTGACAAATGGCCATCCAGCCTCTGCTTAAAAGCTTCCAAAGAAGGAGCCTCCACCACACTCCGGGGCAGAGAGTTCCACTGCTGAACGGCTCTCACAGTCAGGAAGTTCTTCCTAATGTTCAGATGGAATCTCCTCTCTTGTAGTTTGAAGCCATTGTTCCGTGTCCTAGTCTCCAAGGAAGCAGAAAACAAGCTTGCTCCCTCCTCCCTGTGGCTTCCTCTCACATATTTATACATGGCTATCATATCTCCTCTCAGCCTTCTCTTCTTCAGGCTAAACATGCCCAGTTCCCTAAGCCGCTCCTCGTAGGGCTTGTTCTCCAGACCCTTGATCATTTTAAAAGCCCTCCTCTGGACACATTCCAGCTTGTCAATATCTCTCTTGAATTGTGGTGCCCAGAATTGGACACAGTATTCCAGATGTGGTCTAACCAAAGCAGAATAGAGGGGTAGCATTACTTCCTTAGATCTAGACACTATGCTCCTATTGATGCAGGCCAAAATCCCATTGGCTTTTTTTGCTGCCACATCACATTGTTGGCTCATGTTTAACTTGTTGTCCACGAGGACTCCAAGATCTTTTTCACACGTACTGCTCTCGAGCCAGGCGTCCCCCATTCTGTATCTTTGCATTTCATTTTTTCTGCCAAAGTGGAGTATCTTGCATTTGTCACTGTTGAACTTCATTTTGTTAGTTTTGGCCCATCTCTCTAATCTGTCAAGATCGTTTTGAATTCTGCTCCTGTCCTCTGGACTATTGGCTATCCCTCCCAATTTGGTGTCATCTACAAACTTGATGATCATGCCTTCTAGCCCTTCATCTAAGTCATTAATAAAGATGTTGAACAGGACCGGGCCCAGGACGGAACCCTGCGGCACTCCGCTTGTCACTTCTTTCCAAGATGAAGAGGAAGCATTAGTGAGCACTCTCTGTGTTCGTCCACTTAACCAATTACAGATCCACCTCACCGTAGTTTTGCCTAGCCCACATTGGATTAGTTTCCTTGCCAGAAGGTCATGGGGGACCTTGTCGAAGGCCTTACTGAAATCCAGGTACGCTACATCCACGGCATTCTCCGCATCTACCCAGCTTGTAGCTCTATCGAAGAAAGAGATCAGATTAGTCTGGCATGACTTGTTTTTGATAAATCCATGTTGACTATTAGCGATGACTGCATTTGTTTCTAAGTGTTTGCAGACCGCTTCCTTAACAATCTTTTCCAGAATCTTGCCCGGTATCGACGTGAGGCTGACCGGACGGTAGTTGTTTGGGTCGTCCTTTTTTCCCTTCTTGAAGATTGGGACCACATTGGCCCTCCTCCAATCTGCTGGAACTTCTCCCGTTCTCCAAGAACTCTCAAAGATGGTTGCCAATGGTTCCGAAATGACTTCCGCTAGTTCCTTCAGTACTCTTGGGTGTAGTTGATCTGGCCCTGGGGACTTGAACTCATTAAGAGCGGCCAGGTATTCCTGGACAACTTCTTTCCCAATTTGGGGTTGGATGTCCTCCAATCCCTCATCCACTCCATCTTGCTGAGGTTGAAAACTCTCTTTTTGTGAGAAGACCGAGGCAAAGAAGGCATTAAGTAGTTCTGCCTTTTCCCTGTCCCCTGTCAGAATTGCCCCATCTTCTCCTCGAAGAGGTCCTATCGCCTCCTTGTTTTTCCTTTTTCTACTGACATAAGAATAGAAGCCTTTTTTATTGTTTTTAATGTCCCTGGCAAGTCTGAGCTCGTTTTTTGCTTTAGCTTTCCGGACCTTTTCCCTACAGGTGTTGGCTATTTGTTTGAATTCTTCTTTGGTGATTTCTCCCTTTTTCCACTTCTTGTGCATGTCTCTTTTGTGTCTTAGCACAGTTAGAAGTTCTTTGGACATCCATTCTGGCTTCTTTGCACTTGTCCTATTTTTTCTCTTTGTTGGCACGGTTTGCAATTGCGCCTTGAGTATTTCACTCTTGAGAAATTCCCATCCATCCGTAGCTCCCTTGTCTTTTAGTATCTGTGTCCACGGAATGCTGCTCAGCGTTTCCTTCATTTTTTGGAAATCAGCTCTCCTAAAGTCCAAAATGCGGGTTTGACTTGTCTTAGTTTCGGCCTTCTTGTTCATAACTTGGGGACTGCCTGTATTTATACAACCCACAAACACAGCACTTCCTTTTAAAAGAAATGAAATATGTATGATCTATAATGAAGCCGCAATCATGACATGCAGGTTTAAAAACAGAACAATATAAATGATAGTTGAGGGGAGGAGTAAAATGGAACTTGTTTGTAAGGTCTGCCCTCCATATTCACAGATTCACCATCCACTACTTGAAACACACACACCCCAAATCCCCAAAACAAACCTTGATTTTTTTACTGTTTTATATATGGTACATGGTTTTATTACCCCATTGTATATAGTGGAACTTGAGCGCCCCTGAATTTTGGTATCCACAGGGATTCCTGAAAGCAAACCCCAGAAGATACCAAGAACTCTCACTATACTGGTTTTCTAAATCTAATCAGACCAAAATATCCTCAGGAATTTGGGGGATCACCTAGTTAGCTGATTGATTGCAGTAGAAGTCAGAGGAAAAAACTACAGGTTTCTCCATTTTAATCAATACTATAGACTGGGCCTGAAAAACCTGTGGCCCTCCAAGTGTTGGGGACTCCCAACTACAAGAAGGCTAAGCCAGTTTGTTCAATTGGTCTGGAATTCTGGGAGCTAAAGTCCAACACACTGGGAGGAATTCAGGTGGACAGGCCTACTGTAGATGTATGTAACCCTCCCTAGTCATGAGATGTCATTTGCAACCAGAAGGGAGAGCCGATTGGAGGGCAAGAGCTCAGTGGCCCCCTCCAGTGGCCTGATATTTCCAAGTTCTACAGTCAAAATGCTTTTTAACACTTTGGGATGCTTACTAAGACACAGGATTTAAGAATGTCTTATTTAGTATAGTCCCTCAGATGGCTCCCTCCTTATCATGCTAAGGTCAGATTATTGTTAAAATGACAGAATTTATATTTAGCTGGAGGAGTACATAACCATACTTCACATACTCAAAAATATGAACTTCAAATGAACCTATCATAACAGTGAGCTTGAATTTCACAGTTTCATAGCCCACATTGTAAGAGGAAAAATGTTTTCCATATTAGTGTATACAAGTGTTCTGCTCCTAGCATTTTTGAAAGTATCTGACTTTATTCAAAGACAGTTGTTGATGCTCACTGTGGTATTCCTTTCTCAAACTACCTTTGTGTTGAGTCTTGCTTTAAAGCAAAATGCCAAAATATGGCATATGTTTTGGCAACACTGTTTAGATCTCAAACCAAAGAACAGAAAGGAGATTTTATAGTAAAAATGAAATATCTCATTTGCATAAGTATTTCCAAGGATTTAATTTATCCCAAAGCAAGCTGCCTGTACTGATAGTCACTCAGAAATGCACTTCGGCGTAGTAAACTATTATTATTATTATTATTATTATTATTTGAAACACAACAAGATGAGTCCACAGCAAACAAGATCACTCTGCTGGCCGTTGTAACGGATCACATGTCGGACACTTCCCAAGTGAAAAACCACAACACCCCCTGAATTGGTCTTAAAAACCTTCATCTTTAAAAGCCTGTCTGAATAAAAAGGTTTTAGCCTGCCACTGAAGGAAAGCATGGGGGGGGGGGGGGCATTCTGGCTTCCCTGGGCAGGGAATTCCAAAGTTGAGGGGCAGCTCTCTCGTTTCCACCAACCGAGCTTGAGATGGAGATAGAATTGAGAGAAGGGCCTCTTCAGGGCCCAGGCAGGTTCGTACAAGGGGATGCAGTCAGCCAAATAGCCTGGACCTGAACTGCTAAAATCTTAGTGTGGGGTACCTCTCTTTTCAATTAAATCTCATGAAATGAGAAGCACATTTCTTATAATACAAAATATTACTTATATTAACTCTTGGAAATGGGGTGTTCTGTGATGAAATATAACTTAACACAACCATGTCCTCTACATAAATAATATTTGTACATGTATAAACATGTTTGTGTTTTGTTACAGATTTTGATTGATAATATTTCCATTAAGAAGAGAGTGCACCATTTTGTAATGTGAAAATTTTTTACCCACACCATTAATAACATTTTAAAACATAAAATGTTTGTTAAACAGATGGAACGTTATAATTGTTTCCTGAAAAGCAACTCAGGAATTTCATCCTGCCTATTAGTTTGAATTACACATTGGTTGAAGAGGATGGTAGCAGTGTAACAAACTTGTACGTTGTAATTAAAAATGTAATCATGAACAAGGCTATTAAGACATTAATATTGTGTCATTTCTTCTAGACAATACAGTTAATGAAGAAAGGAATGGCTCTACAGATAAAACTTCATTGTACGTGACTGGATCTGAAGGGGATCAGGCTTCACAGGTCAGAATGCTCAACTTTAAAGCTGATTAAAAATATTACAGCTGATTTTAGCAGCTGTAATATTAAGTAATGTAAGTTATTGTTTTCTATTTTGATAAGGCTTCAGAAATTGTATTCTCTTCCGAATTGTCATAAGTTATCCTGAGAAAAAGAAAAATGTTAGAGTACGAAATAAAAGGCACTTATTTTTAGTTCTCTAATAGAAAGAACTATTTCACTTTTTCCAAAGAGGATAAATTGGAATCATAAGTTTGTCATGTTAAAGAATAAAAGTATTCTGAATAATGTGATATGATGTTAAGCTTTTTAAACATTTAAAATGAATCTGTAATGGTATAAATAAAGTATCCAGTTTCTTTGAAGTCTTTCTAACTACCCTTTATTTTCAAGAGAGGTAGAAGAGAGGCTTATAAATATATTAATACCGAACGCTTTTGTGATTGAACAGGTATTCTTATGCCATGAGAGCTCTGTTGGCTAGAATTGTAAAGTCATTTACTTGGATAGTAGAGCATGCCATCATGTTTATTCAGGTTTTCCCTTCTCCCTATTAGATATAGGTCTTTTTAAGCATAATATATCTACAAACATTTGATTATAATTAATATGGGTCTGAATGACTGACCTTGTTTGTTATAAAGTAATTTATTTTTGAGATTCTTGTAATTTATATAATAATTTCAGAAGAAAAATCTGTATGCTTAATAAGTTTTTTTTAAAAAGTTTGCTGATTTAGCTATATCTACCTAAGAGAGAAGTTGCTTTTTAATATAAAAATAGTGTGTCTCTTTGTTAGGAGCTCCTGTAGTGAAGTATCAAACTAAGTTATGGTAGTACAGGTTGAACATTATCACACATTTTAATTCTTAGTAGAGGTCATGGATCCCTTATCCAAAATCAGAAAATGTCCACATGGGTGGCTGAGATAGTGATTCCTTTGCTTTCTGAGGGTTGAGTGTACACATAATTCATTTAACATACACAATTATTATGAATATTATGTAAAATCATTAGGCTATGTGTCTAAGGTTCAGTACACTCTCAGTTAGTTGGCACCCATGAGGATTGGTAGATGCCAGATAAATATAGTTTCTGATTGCTTGAGAGTTACTATTAGAAATAGGCCTAACTAATACTATGCCCCATACTATAACATACTGTAAACTCTGTATTATTATTAATAATAACAATAATAATAATAATTTATTTTTTACTCTCCTTGTGGCTCGAGATTGCAATATCGCTAAGAATGCATAATCATCTAAGAACATTCTACAAAATACACATATTAAAACATATTTCTACAAAATATATAATACAATACAAAGAACAAAGATTAAACATAATTCACAAGTTTACAATTTGTGACTAAAACTGCCTGGGTAAACCTGCCAGAAGACATAGGTCTTTAGATGGTTTTAAAATTCTGACAGCTCATTTAGCGGTCAGAGCCCTTCCAGCAGGTCATTTCACAGTCTTGGGGTGGCCCAATGAAAAGGTCCCCTGGGTGACGTTTGCCAGTCAGGTTCTGGCAGTAGCCGCCCTTCAGAGGACCTAGGCGTGCAGGGCAGATTGTACGGGAGAAGGCGATCCTGTAGGTAACCTGGACCCAAACAATATAGGGCTTTAAAGGTAAAAACTAACACTTTGTGCTTTGCTCAGAAACTTGCTGGCAGCCAGTGGGGTAGCTTTAGAATAGATGTAAAATGCTCATTCATGGATATTTCTGTAACCAATCTGGCTGCCTTATTTTGAACCAACTGGAATTTCCAAACTTGGTACAAAGGTAGCCTAATGTAGAGCACATTGGAGAACAAGCCCTATGAGGAGCGGCTTAGGGAACTGGGCATGTTTAGCCTGAAGAAGAGAAGGCTGAGAGGAGATATGATAGCCATGTATAAATATGTGAGAGGAAGCCACAGGGAGGAGGGAGCAAGCTTGTTTTCTGCTTCCTTGGAGACTAGGACGCGGAACAATGGCTTCAAACTACAAGAGAGGAGATTCCATCTGAACATTAGGAAGAACTTCCTGACTGTGAGAGCCGTTCAGCAGTGGAACTCTCTGCCCCGGAGTGTGGTGGAGGCTCCTTCTTTGGAAGCTTTTAAGCAGAGGCTGGATGGCCATTTGTCAGGGGTGATTTGAATGCAATATTCCTGCTTCTTGGCAGGGGGTTGGACTGGATGGCCCATGAGGTCTCTTCCAACTCTTTGATTCTATGATTCTATGATTCTATACATTAATTTCATGTTTAGACTTGGATTCCATCTCTAAGACATCTTATTGTGCACATACATGCAAATACAGGTATTCCAAAATAAATAAAAAATGAAACCAAAAGCACTTCTGGTCCCAAGCATTTTGGATGAAAGATACTCCTCCTGTATATATAATCTATATTCTTTTGTCTTTGAACTGTTGATGGTGTTATAGATTAAATGATAAGCAGTGCAAAACACAGTGAAAGAATCAATGCACAAGTTGTAGTCACTTATGAACAAAACAAGGATCCCTAACCCACAGCATTACTATAACATTACTTTTACTATAAGGTGTTCCTTATGAAGTGTAGCATATAAGATATAGCCTATCTTTGTGATCGTATCTCACCCTATGAACCGGCATGGGCTCTGCGATTGGCCAAGGAGGCCTTTCTCTCACTTCTGCCACCATCACAAGTATGGTGGGGGGGGGGGGGATTTTTGGTGATGGCCCCTCGATTTTGGAACTCCCTCCCCAGGGAGATTAGGCAAGTCCCCAAACTGTTGTCCTTTCATAGGAACCTGAAAACCTTGATGTTCCAACAGGTTTTTGAGATTAATTAGGCCCTAGGATCATTCCCTAGGCCGTTAGATAGTACTCTGTTCAGAACTTTATCCACTTCCCCGTCTCTATGATACACTGTTGCACTAGCCCTTGCCCAGCCTTTTTGTAGTTGTTCAGTGTTTTTATGAGTGATGGTCACTTGTTGGCCTGACAGGTGTATCGTATCCAAATTTGTTGTCAATTTGTCCAGTGGTTTTTGAGTTATGTTAATACCAGAAACATTTTTATTTATTTATATAGATACTAGCCGCCCCCTGCCACGTATTGCTGTGGCCCACTCTGGTGGTCATGGGGGTTCTGTGTGGGAGGTTTGGCTCAATTCTATCATTGGTGGGGTTCAGAATGCTCTGTGATTGTAGGTGAACTACAAATCCCAGCAACTACAACTTCCAAATGTCAAGATTCTATTTTCCCCAAACTCCACCAGTGTTCACATTTGGGCATATTGAATATTCATGTAGAGTTTGGTCCAGATCCATCATTGTTTGAGTCCACAGTGCTCTCTGGGTGTAGGTGAACTACAACTCCAAAACCAAAGGATATTGCCCACCAAACCCTTCCAGTATTTTCTGTTGGTCATGGGAGAACCGTGTGCCAAGTTTGGTTCAATTCCATTGTTGGTGGGGTTCAGAATGCTCTTTGATCGTAGGTGAACTATATATCCCAGCAATTACAACTCCCAAATGACAAAATCAATCTTTTGAGTGAAGGGCATACATTAGGTTGTTAGGTGTCTTGTGTCCCAATTTGGTGTAAATTCGTCCAGTGGTTTTTGAGTTCTGTTAATCCCACAAATGAACATTACATTTTTATTTATATAGATGATGTTTATTTTAATTTTGTCTGTATGGTTTTCTTTTTTGGCAACTGAATGTTTTGCTTTATATGTTGGAAACCGCCCTAAGTCCCCTTGAGGAGATGGGGTGGTATATAAATTAAGTTTATTATTTATTAATTAATTAAATTAACTAATGAACTAATACCTTACAATCTGAAAGGAGATATGTTTACAGATCACCTGCATATTCACAGTAAAACAATGTAGAATCTAATGCAACTATCTCAGTTTTATTCCTATGTGAAAAGTGAATCCCTCAAATAGAACATATCAAAGACATCTGAGATGTTGGTTCTTCTTGTGCCAAAGCATCTAAAAATGTGTCAGGCTTTCCATTGAAAAAAGTTACATGAAGGTAGTTGTGTATTTCAGTAATATGTCACTTTGTTTTATTTATTGTTTTACGAAATAAATTCAATAAGCAGTAAAGCGTTATTATTTTAGATCTATTCTTTTTATGAGTGGGTGGATTTAAGAACATTTATGTAGTAGACAACCAAGGAGAAAGTGACAGAGAAATGTTAGACATGTTTCCAAGAAAAGAGTGACATTGGAAATAGTATACCAAAGATAATGGTCTTAATTTAGTACATACAACTAGACAGTAAGAGCTTTTGAAATTGACTTGGATCCAGAAAAGCTGATAATTTTTAAAGGGTTTTAGAGGCCCAGGGAAATGCCAAAGGTTTATCGGTGTTGTGGATTCAAAGTAAAATAAACCAGGGAAATGAAAACTTGCGAATAGTTGGTTGCTGATGGAAAAAAATCAGAAGCCTATTGGCATTAGAAACAAGGAAAAGTGACTGTTCATGAAAGACTATTGCCAAGAAAAATAGGGAAGGAAAAATCCACAAACAAATTACAGGAAATTAGGAATCATAGAAATTATGTTTGTGCACATAGCTTGATGAAACAGCTGAAACGATGACTAAAACATACCGTTTTCCTTTTTCTTTTTTATTACAATTTCTCTTTAAAATGGGATGTAGATGGACAGCTGCCCAGCCACAAAATCTATCACTAATTTAATTTGGATTTGGTGATCTCATGAAATAATCTAAAATAGCAGGTAGCAATAGTAGAGGACTTGTTGATCATGGATGTCCCCTGAAAACCAGTTTCAGTACGTTTACACCAATGTCTGTGTCCTTGAAATTATTCCCATGGAAGGAAGTGGATGAAAAACTGTTACAATGGGATTGATTATCCATCTAGTTTTTTCAAACATGTGTGAACAGAAACTGCTAATGACTGCCCAATTAAGCATCCCAGGAAGGCTCATTATAGAATCATAGAGTTGGAAGAGACCTCATGGGCCATCCAGTCCAACCCCCTGCCAAGAAGCAGGAATATTGCATTCAAATCACCCCTGACAGATGGCCATCCAGCCTCTGTTTAAAAGCTTCCAAAGAAGTAGCCTCCACCACACTCCGGGGCAGAGAGTTCCACTGCTGAACGGCTCTCACAGTCAGGAAGTTCTTCCTCATGTTCAGATGGAATCTCCTTTCTTGTAGTTTGAAGCCATTGTTTCGCGTCCTAGTCTCCAGGGAAGCAGAAAACAAGCTTGCTCCCTCCTCCCTGTGACTTCCTCTCACATATTTATACATAGCTATCATATCTCCTCTCAGCCTTCTCTTCTTCAGGCTAAACATGCCCAGCTCCTTAAGCCACTTCTCATAGGGCTTGTTCTCCAGACCCTTGATCATTTTAAAAGCCCTCCTCTGGACAAATTCCAGCTTGTCAATATCTCTCTTGAATTGTGGTGCCCAGAATTGGACACAGTATTCCAGGTGTGGTCTAACTAAGGCGGAATAGAGGGGTAGCATTACTTCCCTAGATCTAGACACTATGCTCCTATTGATGCACGCCAAAATCCCATTGGCTTTTTTTGCCGCCACATCACATTGTTGGCTCGTGTTTAACTTGTCCACGAGGACTCCAAGATCTTTTTCACACGTACTGCTCTTGAGCCAGGTGTCCCCCATTCTGTATCTTTGCATTTTATTTTTTCTTCCTAATTATTTTCTACTCTTTATGTTACTTGTCTTTGTAGATGTTTCAGTCCCTAAAAAAGGACAATGATAAGATTCAGTGACCAACTAACTAGGAACATTTTTGGCTATTTCTATAAC
Organism: Anolis sagrei; assembly: GCF_037176765.1. Classification (NCBI taxonomy): domain Eukaryota; kingdom Metazoa; phylum Chordata; class Lepidosauria; order Squamata; family Anolidae; genus Anolis; species Anolis sagrei. The sequence goes on along the minus strand of NC_090026.1, from coordinate 99,885,106 downwards.
TTGAGGAAAATTAGTATTTAATTCTTTTAATTTTGGAACATATTTCATTCAGGAGGCTACCAGTACTTTGTACAGATACACAAGTTGAAAGTCCAATAAATAAACCATTTTCAACTATTTAACCTTCTAGGTGGCTTAAAGTTGTTTATGATGCTCTATAAAAGGAGTATTTTTTTACACTAGCTACACAAATTTGAAAAAGGATGTTTCCAATCCACTCAGATGTTCAAATAAGGAGAAAACAGCATTATAAGTAACATATCATTCAACTGCATTACTGTGGTTACACCCTAACACTAGCCTGAAAATAATGAGGTGTGATATTCCCAGTATTCCTGAGAATATGGGTTAGTTATGAAAATGGGTTCTGCATATGTCAAAGTAGAGCAAACAGTCAAACAGTTAATTAGGAGATCAATAAGATCTCAAGCTACAGTTTGGCACTTTGACCTTATTTTCTTTACTGAAACAAGATCTGGTCAAAGAAACACACTTTGGTCACGTTGTTGGGATGTTAGGATTGTGCTTATTGTAATTTTATATTGTTATGTATTCACATGCTTTATGTAATTATGATGTTGTTTATTGTTTGCGTTTTCGGTTTTACTCTGTTGTAATTTGTTGTTTGGGCTTGGCCTCATGTAAGCCGCCCCGAGTCCCCATCAGGGAGATGGTGGTGGGGTATAAATAAAGTTTATTGTTATTTATTACTATTATTATATAGAAAACTGAGCATTTCTAAATTCAATGAAACTAGGTCAAGAATTAGAAACATTTCGCCCTCCATAGGTCTTCGCCCATGGACCTAGTCAGGAGGACCAGTTGTAAAAAACGGCAGAAACCATATGAAGGGCCTAGCTAGCAGTCCTACTAATAATAGGTGCATAAAGCTATATGATTTGGCAATCTTTTTAAAGCATTTTACATTATTAACACAGGGTAAAAGAAGGGAGATACTGGGCAGAAGAGAAACACATGGAAAAGAAAAAGAGGCACCTGCTTCATGGCCACCCACCACATCTCTTACCATGCAGATCCAGTTTCTTCTCTTTGTGTGTGCAGTCTGTCTCTCTCTCTCACCCCCCCCCCCCCCACCCTTTGCCCAGGGAAACAGATGTTTGCAGTGCGCAGAGATATGAGTCAGATCTGTAGGGAAAGTGAAGTGGCATGCAGGGTGGGATCCTGCTCTCTCTCTGCGTACGACAAGTGTCTATTTCACCCAGGCAAAGGAAGAGGAGGTACCAAGCAAAACATCACACCTGCCTCACAAACATCCCTTTCTACTCACCTGCTGAGGATGAGCTGCCAAGTGACACAAGATCATGAAAAATCAACAGCACAGGTGTGAAAAACCATGAAAGTGAAGGGACAAGTGTAATTAAATTGTTTGTCTTTTGGTAATCTTTAAACTTCAAAAATAAAAAATGAGATAGAGGAAAGAGTATTAGAAAAATAAATCAGAATGATGCTATTAGACAGTATTTTTTTCACCGTTATTTCACAAAGGACGCCAGAAGATACAGTACATGTGATGTTTAAATAGGGGAACTTGGCTTTGCGGGCAGACATCAGACTTTATTTTTTTCACAGGGTTAAAGCATTGACATGATCAAGTATACCATTTTTCCTCTGTGTAGAACCATGAACATTTTTCTATAACTTTCATAGTCATTAATAGCGTAGTAATAAAAGATGCGGAACCATTTTTTGTTGAGGCTAGCAACCGTGGGAGAATAAAGTGTCAGCATGGTACAACAAATGGGCAGAGGATAAAAGAAATGCATCACTTTAGCTGGGAAAATTTTAGACATTGACTGATACTAAATCTTTGTTTTCCTGTCTGTTACAAAGAACAAGCTGTGAAACTGATGAATGTCTGTGTTATAAGCTGTGCCCTGAAATAGAAGCAAAATGCCTGTGTGGTTATGAATATACAAGAAGCCCAACTATTACTGAGTCATATTTCATGTATTTGCATGTCAATAAGTTCTTTGCAAAACATTGCACAAGATTATGCACCCAAGAACTTTCAACTTTGTCCCTTTGCAAATACCCTAATGTTTGTTTAATGTGTAGGAACCTGCCCAATACAATTGCATTTTGTTAAATACATTCCTGGGAGGTGTGTTCTCTGTTTCTTTCACTCTTGCTGTGTGGTGTGTGTGTATTTGTCCTGCAAACATACTCATACACAGTATTTGGGAATAGCTTTCAGATGCTGGCTCGAATCTTTTTTTAACTGCTCATAAGAAGGGCAGACATCATGAGAATGAAGCCGTGACTATAGTAATTATCTTGAGTCTAAACTCACCCCCATTGATGTGGGCAAGGTCTTCAAGTTGCAATCTACAATAATGAACAAACATATTGACTTTTCAGTAATGTGCAATTCAGAGCAGATTGCTGAGAACTGGGACTTCTAGAAGACAATAACAAGGAGATAGAATTAAAAGTCACATGTTCTGCAAGTAGTTGACTGAAATAATAATATGGCTTATTAGATATTGATAGTGTCTATCTTTCAGGTCTGTTTTCCTTCTTTAACAAAAACAAAATTAAACAAGACAAGTATTATTTATTTCCTTAGTATTGGTTTGTTTCGTTTGGTTTGGTTTTGTTTTGTTTTTTTGTCGGGTCAGGAGCGACTTGAGAAACTGCAAGTCGCTTCTGGTGTGAGAGAATTGGCCGTCTGTAAGGACGTTGCCCAGGGGACGGCCGGATTTTTTTTTTATGTTTTATCATCCTTGTGGGAGGCTTCTCTCATGTCCCCACATGAGGAGCTGGAGCTGATAGAGGGAGCCCATCTGCACTCTCCCCCAATTCGAACCTGCGACCTGCCAGTCTTCAGTCCTGCCGGCACAGGAGTTTAACCCACTGTGCCACCAGGGGCTCATTACAACTTTTGGTGAAAGAATACCATAGAGTTGTGCTAGGGGTCCCAGGAAATGCCTAGAGAGAGGACTGACAGTATTATTATTATTATTATTATTATCCCCCCCCCCCTTTCTCCCCGTGGGGACTCAAGGCAGCTAACAATACACTATACAAATTTAAAAGGTGCAATCCAAAAGTTAAAACGCAATTAAATAGTAACAGTGTGGTAAAAAAACCCAAAATTAAATACAGCAAATATACTAAAATGGCTTTTACAACTCATATTCACCCAATCCTACTCAGAGCACCCCCAAATTAAAAACCACAGCACCCCCTGAGCTGATCTTTAAAACCTTATTCTTTACAAGCCTGGTTGAATAAAAAGATTTTAGCCTGCCACCAGAAGGGCAGGAGAGAGGGGGCCATTCTGGCTTCCTTGGGCAGGGAGTTCCAGAATTGAGGGGTAGCCACTGAGAAGGATCCTTCTCTTGTTCCCCTCAACTGGGCTTGGGGTGGAAGTGGGAGTGAGAGAAGGGCCTCTCCTGAAGTTATCAGGGCCCAGGCAAGTTTGTACAAGGGGATGCAGTCAACCAAATAGCCTGGACTTGAACTGTCTAGGGCTTTAAAGGTCATAACCAGCACTTTGAATTGTGTCTGAAAACAGACTGGCAGTCAGTGGGGCTGCTGCAACAGAGGAGTTGTCCACTTCCTGTAGCCAGCTCTTCAGCAACCTTACTGCAGCTCTTTGGACCAGCTGAAGTTTCTGAGTACTCTTCAGAGGCAGCCCTGTGTAGAGCGTGTTACAGTAATCCAGACAGGATGTAACTAAGGCATGTATTACTGTGGCCAGATCTGGCTTCTCAAAGAACAGGCACAGTTGGTGCACAAGTTTTAATTGTGTAAAGGCCCTCCCGGCCACCGCCGACATCTGGGCCTCCAGGTTCAGTGCACGTAAAAACAGGCAGATTGTATAGTTATCTATGAAGATTTATAAAACTTCCCTAGTGCCTGTATGAAATTTCATAGGGACAATATGATGCAAAAAGCAAAGAAGGTAGCTGTAGAAATTACTCTTATGTTTGTATTTTTCTGCTGTCACTTTGTAAAAGAAGCTCATGGTTGACTATTTGACATTGTAATGTTTACCAATTGCCAGATTATATATTTGCCTTGTGACATGAATTCTTCTTTTTCCTAATTTCCCCAAAATATATACAGGTCAAAGGTTGTTCACCCAACAGATGTCTAAGTGATCTGTATTTGTTTATCAATATTGTACTAATTTATACTAATTTGTAGTAATATTTTATTAATATTGCACTAATTTATAAGCTAGAGTATTTTTGTGACTGGTTTGTGTTTGATGTTCTTCTTTGTCTATCCTTTCAGGGTGTCTTTTTTCTTAGGTCCCTGTCTGTCTATATTAATTTTACAGATAATATTTATTTGTTGGACCTTATTATTAAATGCGTCAACTTTAATGTTAACTTATATCAGTAATGATCAACTAACACGACAAAAAAAAAAGTGATGATCACCAAGTCATTCTATTATCAGCAGCCCTGCTCAGGTCTTGCAGATATGGGGATTTTGCTTTCTTGATTGAATCTACCCATTTGTAATGTAGTCTTTGTCTTTCTACTGCTTCTACCTCACTCAGCATTATTGTATTTTCTAGTGAAGTCATGTCTTCTCAAGATATTTCCAAAGTACAACAGTCTCAGTTTAGTCTTGCTTTCTTGAGATAGTTCAGACTTTTTGCTCTATGATCCATTCATTTGCCATTTTAGCTCTGTGTGTGTGTGTGTGTGTGTGTGTGTGTGTGTGTGTGTGTGTGTGTTCCCCTAGGACATGTTTGTGAGCCTTACTAAGTCCTACTATCAGATTCTGCGATATTCCTCCAGGCAAAGAAACTGTAGAATAACACCTGGTTTGAGGATGTATGTTTCCCAGCTCAGTCTTACTTAGTTAGATGGAACATGCCAAAGTTCGGAATGAAATTGCTCCTGGAAAAGCAATGACAGGGTATTGGCTTTCTGTTTAAAGATAAATTCTGCACTAAGTTACTGCCAAAGAAAACCAAGTTCTATATAAATCAAGGTCTTTAAAACTGCATATGTTTGCATTTTCTATATTTTCAGAAAGAACTCTTCTACTTTACTCTGTAGAAATCTTGTTGAAGTCTTTCTTTGGTTTCAGGAATTACTCACACACTTTGATGACAAATTTTGCAGCCAGAAGGACTGCAAAGTCACTGTAAAGTAATAAAATACATTTCTTTCAAGACAGTATATAGTGGTTGAGAAGACAACATGGAATAGAAAGTGAACAAATATGTCTTGAGGTCAGTGTGGTGGACTCTTAGCGCCTCCTTGAATTGGGTGAAAGGGTTTTGTTTTCCAGGCCTCTGCAAAAAACTTGGAAACAGAGTAGAGGAAGATTAAAGAGTTTGTTTCTTTAGTTCAATCAATCTTTGAGTGCTGTTGGTACCCTGGTTGGGTCAAATATCTTGCCAGTAAAATATTGTGGTCATGTTCATTTTGATACGGAAAAGGTTCCAGTTGTGGTCTAAATTGTCAGTGGAATAATATATCCTTATACCTGCATTCCAGCTTGTGCCTCAATTTTTGCTCTTGGAGATATTTCCAGTGATCCTGGAGTTGTTTGTTTATTGTTATACCTGGCTCAAGAACTCGAGCTCGTGTACATAATCCTCCTGTTCACTATTATCCTAACAATAACTCTGTGATATAGGTCAAGCTTAGGGGAAAGTGTACATATATGCAAACACCGGTATTCCAAAATCTGGAAAAGCCTGAAATTCAAAAGACCTCTGAAACCAAGGAACTTGGAGAAGCAATACTCAAACTGTACCTAGACCTTAGGTAGTTTAGTTGATCAGAAGGATTTGAACCTGCCTCCCTCACCAACATTCAATACTATAGCTGCTTTATTGTGTCAGATCCTCTGCAAATGTGATTTAAGACCACACTGCGGAGTCACACCTCCTATTTAATTAGCATTTGTCTCTCTAGTTCAATCTGTACCCTTGGGCGTCTCGTTGTAGATTTGTACTATTAAATTCTAAAAATGTAATTTATTGTTATGATGAGAACATTCCTGAAGGTGAAAAATGCTTGTTTTTGTGGGTAAATATTTGTCACTAACTGTAAATAAATCAGTTTATAATGTAAAATGTGTATATCCAGTGCTGAAATTTTTGAATTAACATTCTCCATTAGTTAGAAATTGTGATGAGGTACTTATTTGTATGGGAAATGTATAAATAAAATGTTTTGTGTGGTCTGCATTTTTAGCAGTGGTCCAAGGTAGATGAATAAAAGGAAAGGATGAAGTCGAATCAGCATACCTAATATAGAATATCACATTCTCCAGACATAGTCATGTAAATAACGTATTTGAGATAAAGGTATTGAAAGCATGCAACATTTTAATAACCTTGACTTATGCAATACAGTTTTGTTGTGATATGCATGTTGGAACCAGCTTGGCAAGTTATCAAAATTGATAAGGTGCTGTTCGTCTGCCCTGTACTTCCATTTTTAGTAGTACTGCAATTGACAGTCTTGAGGTTGAAAGATACTGTCCTTGCTCTTGTCACTAATATGGTTTGTACAAAGAAGAGTAGAATACAGCTTATTTAATTGTTGTAGATGAAAAATAAATGCTAACCTAAGTCAATAAAATCTTCTGTGCACAACACACACACATATATATGATGCCTCTTTCTTTTAACTCATCATTACTAGCTTTAAGCCCATTGTTTCTAATTTAATTTATATGCCTCTGTCTATTTACAGGAATTTGACATAACAATGAGAAATATTTAGCTAGGATCTCATGTCCCAAGAAAACTGAATTTTTTAAAAAAAGCATGTGAATGTCCAAAACAAGTCCACAAGTCGCCTAAACACGTTTAAAGATTATAGGTTTTCTGGAGATCTAGATCCTAGTGAATGGGTATTTGGCATTTCAGATGATCTAGTCTAGGCCTCATTCATAATGAATTATCATTACTGCAGAACAGGTATTTTTCATTCATCCCAGGAGATTTGCAGGCATATTCAGAAGGCACAGTAATAATATAAAATGGACATATTACTTGGTTAATTATGCCTGTACTAAACATTTTGAGTGCCAAGAACTCAGAGGTCTTCCCAGCACTTGCTGTCAGAAATCTGAAATGCCCATTTTTGAGCCAGTTTTCTTCTTCTTAAAAGAAAAATCAACCATTAAGCCATGAATCTCCTCTTAATCAATAATGTGTTGGAGTTTTTAAATCTTTAGAACTTTGAACTCAGTACAGATTGACCTTCAATTCCAGCAGACACATATTTAATTAGGTGATTTTTTTCAGATTAATTTTGGATCAAAAAGAATAACTTCGCTGCCTCTGTGCTATTATCATAGACTGATTTTGTAACTTATTCTCCAGTACTCATCACTGGAGGAAGAGTGCTTTTTCAAGAAACATGCCCAAACACTTCTGGGCTCACAACTCATAAAGCACATCTTTCTGTCCCAGCCAATTCATTAGAAGTCCATTGATTTCTGTGAAGTTTTGTGCCAACTATGTGCTAACATTTTCCTATAATTGTAACTTTTGCATAACTTAACAGTCTTGTTCTGTATTTTAGAGCATGTTGAAGTATAGTTCATGCCTGTTGATAGGACTTAAATATAATTATATAACCTGAATGCAAAAAAGACTAATAAACCTTGATATATAATAATATGTTAACCTCATTGTTTCTATTTCTGTAAAATGAGGCTGTAGTACTATCTGAAAATTCAGTTCCATAGCTCAAAGAATAACTTTCCTACATCATAATGTTCTTTTGTGGCATTTCTTCAAGTCATTCTCCTGAAGAAAAAAGATTATATGGAAAGGGCATATTATTACTAATAATTTGTGAAGGATACTGCAGCTCATGGTATATTGCTTAAGGAATATAGAAAAATAGTGTTTGTCTTCCAGCATATTTAAGGTCTGAAAAGGATGAAATGGAAAAAGTTAATGAGAGACATCTGATGTTTTAAAAGCCATAGGGGTGAACTAGTAGTTATGGTTGTTCTCTCTTTCCCTCACTTACTTTCCATTCAACTTTGCTTTCAACTATTTTTACGAACTGAAATCATGCTAGGGAAAAAGGAAATGCATGTGATTGTGTTGTGTTATAGATATATCATTTCCTTGAATTGCAGCAAAGAAATGTAAGGATGCAATGGAAGAAAAAAGTAGGGCACGACATTTAAAAGGAGTCAAGTGTTGCTGCCAGAATATGATACTTTTTAAAAATCAGCAAAAAGGTCACATAGAAAGAAGAAAATTAGAGATGGGAGAGAAAGTGCAGTATTGTTAGTAACAGGCTGGATACAATACTGTCTTAATGGCAGTATCAGGATTAGCTTGATAAGCGAATAAATTTTACACCAAATTTATTCTTATGCACACATATATATGGTACATGAACAAATATTTATCTAAACCTTACTGACAGTAAGTCACAAAAGCTGCTCGCAATTAGGTGAAGGATTGAAGACCACTGGAGTCTTGCTTTGAGTATTAATCACATCCAATGAGACGAAGGGAGGTCTTGAAAGGAATTTATATTTCCATGAGGCCAGGGCAGCTTTCAGAAAAGAAAATTCACCTATTTAACGTAAGGCTGAATTGTGGAAAGAATCAGATTTGCATGTGTAGTAATGTAGATTTGATATTTAATTATATCTGGTTATGTCTTTATGTACACATTTTCGCAAAGATAGTGGTGTATCTGTTTTGCTTGTAACAGTGAGTTCTGCTTTCTCTTTTTAAAAACAATCATGACTTATGAAATGTTGACTACAATACATACATATGCTGGTTTCAAGGCAGGCATGTCCAACCTTGTTCAGATTAATACATATATATAGCCCCCAGCATTTAAGTGGAGAGAACATCTTCCCCATCAGAAGATCTCTCCTGGCATTTCAAGTAAAAGAATCACACTGTACTGAAAAGCATCACTCAATGAGACAATGCATTGCCAATGATGTTAATTAGGGTGGCTATAGTTTAGAAACAGAAGCTTAACCTCTTTTGTTTGGTGAAGATTCAGAATAGCATTTCTGTAAATCATTCATTAGTCCTTGCAGTGCCACTGCATGAAGTGTAACTCCATTATTGTCATTGTGGCATTTCTTTAGATTTACTGAAGTCATTTCAGTTATATGAAAGACAGATTCACAGGGGACTAGAAAGATATAAAGTTATCTGTTTATTCTAGCTTAAAGCGCAGATACTTAGAACATTTTTTGACATTCTTTGTTAATATGGATCATTTTTGGAGTCTTATATTTATGCCACATCTAAGATAGAGTGTTCCCAAGGGTTTAAATTAGTAAACAAACAGGACTATGGGATTTTGATTAGACGTTATTCAGTTAAACAAGAGCAGTATGACTTAGTACATTTTCTGTTACAAGACAAAGAGATGGTGTTTGCTTGATATGATCCAGACTGCCTCACTATGTTTAATAAGGACAACCCTGTATGGGATGCATTATCTGGGGCAAAGCATCAGATTTTCTATCTTCAGAAATAATGTTGTTTTTCTTAACCTGAAAAAGACAGTATTCTCTGTGATAGAAGAACATTCTCAATGCAAGCTGAGTATTGTAAATGCAAATTAATGCACACTCATAGCATAGTGAATTGCTTGTGAGAAAAGGCTCTTGTAAGCTTATTTAAGATTAGATGACAGAGGAGGGAGTCATTTAAATTAATACTGGGACCTATAAAAACTCATATCTTTTAATATCACTGACTGCTTAAAATGCTAACTTTGTGTAAATGAGGGTTTTTTTTAAAAATAAAAGGCCGTTTATTTAATGGCTATACAGATGTAGATGTGTTCAATATTCAGAGAAGGTACTCAGGTTGCTACTCAAAAAAACCTATTGAGTTAAGTTCAACATTAGTTTTATTTAGTACAGATCCGTTGGACTTAATGGAACTTCAATTAGTTGAGACTAACAAGTCCCATTCATTTAATTGGGTTTATCCTAGAAAGTTCTAATTTTGGATTTGAATCAACTTTGTGGGAGTAAGGGGTGTTGGATCCATGTGAAAGTAGGAAAACCACATATATCTTAACTAGCCTCCCATATTTAACCTGCTTGCTGGCTCTCTGGGTCCAGAACTTACCATTGGTTGTACTCATCCCCACATGGGAGAGCGCTTTTACTCAAACAGTCGGTTCCCTTTTACTTTCTTGACAATGGTATTGAGGAAAGGGGACCGATTGCCTGCTTTTCCTCACCCACCTTGTAACTGGACTGTGGAGGCCCATACTTCTCTTCCAGAATCTCTTTTTCAAGAGCGACACCTGTGTTTAGCTACTGCCAGTACTATGCCCTGGTCCCTGAGCCATGCCTCGCTGTCTGCCACCACATCTCTTTTTCCTTCCTCTTGTGTTCAAGGAGGCATTTCCATGAAGGAGGAGCAGCAGAGGGGGAGGGCTTTGCCCTCCCCCCCCTCCTCATCCCACAGGCATTCTACTGGTGCTTCTGCTGTTCCTTCAGAGGGAACTGTGTCTGCTGCCAGGAGCTACTGCAGCCTCAGTCTCACATGCCCCAACTTGTGGTGTTCTCTGCATTACCTGGGCAAAATAGAGGCACACATGTTGTACAGTGGGAGAAGGAGGAAGAGGAGGACCAGGACCCATGTGCCATCACCTTAGCTACCTCACTGTCCCACAGTCCACTCTATCTGCCTTCCCACTCATAACTTCCAGTGTTGTGCTATTCCATTTTAATAGGCACTTTCGAGCCTCACTGCACATTCACAGTCCAAAGAGGTTTGCACTCCCTATTAAAATGGCATAGGACAGCACCAGAAGCAGTGCAAATAATATGCACTTAATTAAATACATGAAAGTGAAACCCGCAAATGTGAATGGCTGATTGTATTGCTACTATAGCTTAGCTTGACATGAAATAGGATTGTCCCTCAACATTTACCATTCTGAGTTTGACAAATTTGATTATTCAAAGATTTTATTTAAAATGTACTTTCTAGGAATCTTTTCATCCTTCATGTGACTCTGTGGTCAACTTCCTTCAATCATGCTGAAGGACCTAGAGATTTCTAAAGAAAACACCTCTGTAAGAATCTCTAGATTTTAAACAGAGGGCCAGGCCACAGTCCCTCAAACTGTTGGAGGGCCGGATTATAATTTGGAAAAAAATGAATGAATTCCTAGGCACACTGCAAAAAAAACAAAACAAAAAAACACTTAAAACCAATACAATAATTTAAATGAAGAACAATTTTAACAAATATAAACTTATTGGTATTTCAATGGGAAGTGTGAGCCTGCTTTTGGCTGATGAGATAGGGTTGTTGTTTTTTTCAAGTAATTTCAGACTTAGTTTTACCCTCAGTGAGGGCCACGTATCTGGCCCCCGGGCCTTAGTTTGAGGACCCCTGCTCTAGATCTTTGATCAGCTTCCAGCAAGAGTAATGCTGGAAGAATTAGAAATTCCAATTCCAAATGTGGAGGACTGACTGTATTAACATGGTATGTATTAATAATTTTGCGCTACATTGTACGAAAAATCAAATTCAAAATTTATTTTTCTACTTTTTTGTTTCCTCAGACAAATTCAGGCGCTCAATCAAAGTTGACAGACACCGAGGTGGACACAGAAAAAAATCAGAATGTGGAAGGCAGTTCTTCTACATTGGAACTTCTCAGCGATATACCTTTCACTCTTGCACCACATGTCTTGGCAGTACAAGATACCTGCAATGACTTCTCCAGACATTTGCTCGCTTGTGATGTAAATGACAATCTAACAAGATTTTGGTATGATTTTACACTAGAAAATTCAGTGTTGTGTGAGTCATAGTTGGATCACTTAATTTAAATATGCACTTTGATCGTTTAAAGTAGTATGTGCAGGTGTAACATGTTAAGTAGTCCTGTTTCTCTGTGGCCTACCATCAGAACAGTGTCTAGTTAAACATTAATATTTCCCATCCTTTATGATGTTCCTACAATGTTGTAAAGTACCTAATCTGGCAGCTCTGCTACAATAAATATAATTTGCACTCCTTTTTAAAGCAATCTAGCAGGCATTTTCTTTCAGTCTGAAAATGCTATCCCATTATTAACATTAGTTTAGAGTAGGCTTTCACAGCCTATTTACCCAAGAGGAATTCTTGAAATAATGAAATAATGTCCTAGTCTCAGGTAATCCCTGCATAGAATTACTGTATCTATAGCTAAAAACAATATTTGCCTGAAGTTTACAGCATAGTTTACTTTACACCATTTTATGAATCCATATCACTGTTACAAAGTGGAATCAAATTCTAATAATAAAAATGTGAAAATGTATATCCGGGCACTAGCAAGAGTTCTTCAATGAACATTTGGCACTTTTGATGCACAACAAGTACTTCCATTTTGCTTTAGCACTTCCAGACCTTAGCTGGTGTCTGAATGTGCACTGTAAAGCACTGCAAGGCACATTTGTGTATGAAATCATAATGCATCAGTCACTTCACAGGCTATCACTGTGCAATGGATGCCTGTATATTGTAATTACATGATAGCCCTTATGTGAGTATGAGCCTTGTGAAACTATTCATTTCAGTTTTGTGCATGTGTGGCTATTTACAAAGATGTAACCTCAAACAGAATACCTGCGTTTTTCCTCCCTCCATCCTCCCCCAGTTATAGTCAACACTCCGGTTCCCAGGAACCCTGCTTGAGAAACCTTAGTTTACAGTTTATATTTTCTGAAGGGGAGATATCACATATTATATCACATATTATTGCACTTTGATTTTATAAATGGACAGTGTGCATGTGATGGTGAATAGAACAGTCAGTTTCTTTGAAACAGCCTTGAAATGCTGTCAACAGTAAATAAAATTAAAACTTAACGAATTATCTGCAACTCCATATGCAACTGATTTTGTATATCCATGGTGCAAAATGTGTTGCAGCCACATTACTGTCTCTGGTCTTGGGGTTTTCAGACAGTGTTTCAAGAAAACGTATGCAGTTTTACATTAGTTTTTTACTTTTATTTCTACATATGTTCCTGATTTAGCTTAATTAATTTTTCCATAGCAAACCTCCATCGTTACTAGAAACATTCAAATCTGTGGGTGTATTGATTACCACTCTTCATTTTTCAGTGGAGGATGGAAAAAGTGATTTAGCTATCTGGGATTCAACTGTTGAGAAACATCAGAAAGTTTCATGTCCACTAGATTAGATAGTGTCATATTCATTTCAGATCTCTTCATTTCATTTAATTCTCTGTTGAACTTTTCTCATTGTGAAGTATATGAATAACTCTTTATTATATGAAAGATTTCTTCTTCTTTTTTTCAAGGTGTTAGATGAGGAAAGGATATACTTGTACTGTGCCAAAGACAAGGCTCTTAGAGGAAATGTGCAACATGTGTATTTAAAAGCTTGAATGATGTTTTTCCACTTTAATTTTCTTTAGTTTCAGAATAAATGCAATAGATGAAAATATATAATATATATTAATTTCAGTTTTAAAAACTTAAGATTAAAAAACATGTGTGTTGAATAAAAGCTATGTTTAAATGTGTTCTCCCTTTGGATAATAGTGTCTTTACATGTGAAGTTTCTTTCTATGTTTATTTGACAACATGTCATAGGACTATAATAAAATTAGTAAATGAGAGATTATTTGTTTTTACTAAATGAAACATATCTCTTAAATAATCTTATTTGTTACAAATTCTGTTTTATGATGAAAGTCTATCAACAGAAAAAGTGCAAAAGGTATGGTAGGGTAGCTTTTTATTTACCCAAAGGAAGGAAATCAACATTATTATTAGGCAGGTGTAATGTATTCTGCATTTCCTGGCAAGTAGGGAGCATTATCCCTCTTTATCTGTGTTGTATATTAAATTAATTAGATTTAGCATGAAATCAATCATAGTTTGGCCTCTTCAAAAATGATACTGCCTCTATTACTAGATTTAACCCATGGATGTTGCTTTAGAATTATTTTGTTGCATATGTACATGTTGTTGTTGTTGTTGTTCATTCGTTCAGTCGTCTCCGACTCTTCGTGACCTCATGGACCAGCCCACGCCAGAGCTCTCTGTCGGCCGTCACCACCCCCACAAATATAAATGCCCACACAGAAAACATTCTATTATAATTTCCATTATAGATAAGACTAAGTTTCATAGTATATTATACGATTCCAGTTCCTATAAAATTAATTTGTACAATGAATAAATTGTTAAGTTGCTCTTTGGATAGTAGCTTTGGATTGTGTTGCTTGTTGTGAAATGCATTGTTAATGTATTTTGTAAAAATATGACATAAATGGAAATACAACACATTAAAAGGAACACTGTGAAATTTCCTTTGGAGTAGAATTTTATTAATTTAAAGTGATCAAATAATTTTTAGAAATTGGATATTAAATTGTTATGCCATGTCAAAAAGGAGAAGATTTTTTTTAAATGGTAAGGCTCATCCACAAGAATGTTTTTGAAGTACAGATATATCTGTTCTGTAGTTGTTGTTGTTGTTCATTCGTTCAGTCGTCTCCGACTCTTCGTGACCTCATGGACCAGCCCACGCCAGAGCTCCCTGTCGGCTGTCACCACCCCCAGTCACTTCAAGGATGCCATCCATCCATCTTGCCCTTGGTCGGCCCCTCTTCCTTTTGCCTTCCACTTTCCCCAGCATAATTGTCTTTTCTAGGCCTTGCTGTCTCCTCATGATGTGGCCAAAGTACTTCAACTTTGTCTCTAGTATCCTTCCCTCCAATGAGCAGCCGGGCTTTATTTCCTGGAGGATGGACTGGTTGGATCTTCTCGCAGTCCAAGGCATTCTCGGAACTTTCCTCCAACACTACAGTTGAAAAGCATCTATCTTCCTTCGCGCAGCCTTCCCTAAGGTCCAGCTCTCACATCCGTAGGTGACTACAGGGAATACCATGGCTTTGACTAGGCGGATCTTTGTTGCCAGTCTGATGTCTCTACCCTTTACTATTTTATCGAGACTGGACATTGCTCTCCTCCCAAGAAGTAAGCGTCTTCTGATTTCCTGGCCACAGTCTGCATCTGCAGTCATCTTTGCACCTAGAAATACAAAGTCTGTCACAGCCTCCACATTTTCTCCCTCTATTTTCCAGTTGTCAATCATTCTTGTTGCCATAATCTTGGTTCTGTAGTTACACTGCTTTAAAGGATCTTGTACAGTCAGAGAAGCTACTGTTTTTT
Source organism: Anolis sagrei (assembly GCF_037176765.1). NCBI lineage: Eukaryota > Metazoa > Chordata > Lepidosauria > Squamata > Anolidae > Anolis > Anolis sagrei. The sequence continues at coordinate 99,869,934 of NC_090026.1, read as the reverse complement.
GTGTTTTTTACAGTATGTTGTTGCTTAGCTGTAACATCAGTGACTTGGCAACTCTAGAGGTGCTCACTAACTACGATCCTATTGGTACTGAGACTCAGCCAGTAGAGGAAGTGCCAGCTATACAATCCTAAATAACAAAGGATCAAGGAAAACAAGATACAGAGGACCTCCTTTAATCTTTCCCTAATATACTTTGTTCATTTACAATTTTCTGCAAGGCAAGGGCAGACAAACATTCTCTATGTCAGATAACTTGGAGGATTCAGTCATTCTACACAAATGTTGGAAACATCCAGAAGGAGATCCATATGACTGTAATTTGAAATAACGTTGTGAATTCCAGTTTCTTTTGAGTGGTGGAAAGAAGAAGTGCTTGGAAGTATCTTCACAATGTTTTATCCAATGGTTTGTGGAAACTAGTAAACTGGCATATTGTTTAGTAAAAAGTAGTAAAGACAACAGGAGTTTCAGTGTGGTTGCCTGGTTTATGGAAAACAGCCACATGGCAGCAGCCATCAACTTCTCTGAAGCATTATTTGAATCCACCCATTGTGGGACAATGCCAAGAGGAAGGCGCGTCAAGCCAACCCTGATCGGAACCACCTTCCACCTGGAAACCTATGCCCTCACTGCAGACGAACATGCAGATCAAGAATAGGGCTCCACAGTCACCTACGTATCCAGCGCCAAGATACTACACTTGGAAGGCGATCATACTCAGACAACAAGGGATCGCCTAAGTTAAAAAAGGGACAATATTGTCATCAACCATTGTTCGACATGCCCACTATCATAACTTAAGCTTTCTTTCAACCTATTTGTTTGAGGAATGGAACATATGAGAAGAACAAGTTCCTTACCTGTACCTGGTCTTTTTAAGTGGTCATCTGTTCATCCTCATAACCTTCCCTCCCCACTCTTTTGCAGATATAGCATTAATACCATAATAGACTGTGGAAGTAAAGAGTAGCTTTAACATGTAAGGAGATGAAAGTCCAGTTTGAACACTTTCTGTGGGAGCTTCTGTTACTTTGCACCAATGAGCACATAAAGAACCACCTATTCATCTGCATTATACAAGCCTGATAATTTTATTTTTCAGTTTGTGTGGAGGAATTTGGATGGGTGAGTGAGAAATGACCAGGGAGAGAAAATTAAAATAACTATAATTATTAACTAAGCTATAAATGATTCTTCAAAGGTTCAGTTACATGGAAGACCAAACTCCCTGACAGGCCTACACTTGATTTAAAATTACAGAGGTACTCATAATGCCTTCTTTCTTAGAGCCCAATATTCAAAGTGGAAAAGCTATAGTCTTGTTGACATCCATTGGATAGTTTTATTTGGTCTCAGATCTGAAAGTTACTGACAAACATGAGTGTACAGGTTATTTGTACTAGTTTTAATCTGTAAAATCTTTCTTTTAAAGTTAAGATTTGAATTTTTCAGCAATATATTTGCCTTTTCCCTCGCTGAATTTTTCAATAATATTGGACATTACAATTCGAGGGATACAGCATAGAATTATAGCAAGCCATGGTTTGTTAGGCCTGTGAAGTCTTTTAGTTTTTCTGTCCGTAGATCTTTAAATAGAGTTGCTGCAGATTAAATCTGGTAGCTCTGCATGCTAAAAAATATCTGCAACTAAGCTGTGGCCTTTCCGCAAGGTCAGGTTCAAAAGAGAGCGATTCTTTGTTCTCTTCAATGTTCTTATTTAGGTACTATTGCTTGGCCTGTATTTTGTTTCAATCCAAAACATTCTATAAAAGTAAAGCCTACAAAAATAAAGTTTGATAAAGTCTGACCCTCTCCCAGAAATAAAGTTATGTTATTTCTTGCTTTCCCTCTCTTTAGATTATGTATTCTCTTACATTACAGTTTGTCAGCACTGTATGATTGCAACCTATCCCCTTACATTGGTGTGGTTGGGTTGCATGGCAGGTCACTCTATAAACTAAGACTTTGAATGAGAAGACCTAAGGGAGCCCTTTCCATGGGCTGCCATGAAAGTAGAATATGTTAAGCAACATAGATATAAAATATTACTAAGATTTTATTTCAGTATTATCTAGCTTGTAGTACGTGATTTGCTTACAATTTGAATTGAAGACAAGTTTGACAGGTAACATCTGTGACCAATAAAATATATTTTGCATTAAGTTCCATGCAGAATGGATACAATGCTTTAAAGTTTGCCAATCAGCCCCAAACATAAAGTGTTTGAAATGTTACCTAAATGTAATTGTCAGGATTTTTTCTTGATTTGTATTTAATGAAATTGTCAGGTTTGCTCGCAATCATTTCATTAATAAACATTGCACAGCAATCTGTCATTCTGTCTATGCAAAGTACAGTATTTGCTTAGAAGGTTCTCAAAGTTATTGACAGATCAGATACTAAACTTAATTATGATCTTTATTTGCATCCCATTAGATGACATATCATATTTGGCAACTACCTGATTAAGCGTATGGATTTGTATAACATAACTGTCATATACTGTTGCCTCTTTGCTCATCAAATTTCAAATGCTAACTAGCTAAGCCATCTCATGTCCCACCTATGGACAGTGTTTTCACCTCGTCCTCTGTTGTAAAAGACTTGTATGCACTGCTTTAGTAAAAGGGATTTATCTGAAAACATAATTTAGCAGTGCTAAGGCACTCCCTTATAATACAAAGTAGATTGGTGTGATAGTATGATAGTTTGCCTTGCTTTGAATCTGTTATGGATATAAAGCATTATTTGACTATTCCTCCAGAGGAGTGGTTCTCAACCTTCCTAATGCCGTGACTGTTGTCGAGTGTTGAACTGCTTTTTCTGTTGATTTGTTGTAAAACATGTTTTGGTGCTTAATTTGTAAAATCATAACATAATTTGACATTTAATAGGCTTTTCCTTAATTCCTCCTTATTGTCCAACATTTTCACTTATCCAACGTTCTGCTGACCCATTTATGTTGGATGAGTGAGACTCTACTGTATCTTATTGACTTACTAGGAACAGGCAAATCCTTGGTATGCCCAGGTCTTGCTTTGGTGTAGTCTGTATTTGGGATGAGAGCAATGCCCAATCTAGATAAAATAGTGAAAAGTAGAGACATCACACTGGCAACTAAGATACGCATAGTTAAAGCAATGGTATTCCCCGTAGTAACCTATGGATGTGACAGCTGGACCATAAGGAAGGGCGAGCGAAGGAAGATAGATACTTTTAAACTGTGGTGCTGGAGGAAAATTCTGAGAGTGCCTTGGACCATGAGAAGATCCAACCAGTCCATACTTCAGGAAAAATGCCCGACCACTCATTGGAGGGAAGGATATTAGAGGCAAAGATGAAGTACTTTGTCCACATAATGAGAAGACAGGAAAGCTTAGAGAAGACAATGATGCTGGGGAAAAATGGAAGGGAAAACAAAGAGGGGCAGACCAAGGGCAAGATGAATGGTATCCTTGAAGTGACATGGCTTGACTCTGAAGGAGTTGGGGGTGGTGACGGCTGACAGGGAGCTCTGGCATGGGCTGGTCCAGGAGGTCATGAGGACTTGGAAGCGACTGAATTAATAAGCAACAAGTCTGTGTTTGTAATGTCAATCTTGAGAAAACCTCTCATCATTGAGATAGTATTTGGGCTTCTAACATATTGAAGCAGATGGATGACTAGGTGTTATCTTTCCAATATTTAAAATTGCTACTTATATGATGGGTTAATTTGAAGAATGGAAAGGTTACAAACAACACAGCAATGACTGGAAGTTTCAGTAATGTGAAGATTTAATTTTCAGATGAGCTGAAAAGTCTAGAATTCACAGCCCGTTACAATTTCTGGAGATGTGGGTGGTAAACTGAGAGAGACAGGCTCAGATGTCATCCTAGATGTAGGCAGCAGCTGCAATACAGATGAAAGAGAGAACTTGGTTGAGCCACCAGTTCCATTTAGTTTTATTTGTTACAGAGATAAAATAAATGCTTGAGATCAAAGATGCCATTTAAAGCCTATTTTTCTAAGTCACCACGCACACATAATTCACAGGATGTTTAAAAAGCAATTCACAGACAAGCAACAATAATATGAAAACAATCAAAATTATACCAGCAAATATTTGCACATTTTTCCATAGTAGTAATTTAGCTTTTTCCTATAAGCTTGCCATACTTTTGATGGTATATAAAAGCTAAAAGGCTGAATTTGAATAACTTGAAATATGACTCTGCTAACAGCTGTATTTGTCCTTCCTTCCTTGCCAGATTTGCACCCAACTAGATTTAGTACTGAAGAAAACAGTGAATGAGGGAAGTTAGTATGTAGCTCAAATAAGTATATAGTTAAAAGAAAGTACAAATATTTTTTCTTTTTCTGTGTCCCAAACAATGTGGGTGTCATGGCTACAGGATGCTTGATTAATTTTTGTATTCAAAGTTGCTGATTCTAAGGATCTTCTTGTATACTATCATTAATATTTTATTCTCAAATTACTCTGGCGTGGTTTTGGTATTATTTTGCCTAGTTTTTCACTTCACTGTGTCTTATTGTGTATTTCAAAGCTTTATTGTGGAAATCTCTCATAAAATAATATACTTCCCACTGTTGAAAAAAAGAGACCCCAGTGGTGCAATGGATTAAACCCTTGTGCCGGCAGGACTGAAGACCGACAGGTCGGAGGTTCGAATCCAGGGAGAGCATGTATGAGCTTCCTCTGTCAGCTCCAGTTCCCCATGCGGTTACATGAGAGAAGCCTCCCACAAGGATAATAAAACATCCGGCCATCCGCTGGGCAACATCCTTGCGGACAGCCAATTTTCTCACACCAGAAGCGACTTGCAGTTTCTCAAGTCGCTCCTGACACACACAAAAAACCTGTTAAAAAACATGCTTTTTACTCCTATCCTGTTATTCTGTAATGTTGATTAAATTGTGTTGCACATATTTTCGAGTGTAAAATACTCCATGGAGTTTTTCCCCCATGAAATATTTCACATTCAAAAATATGTGCACTGGGTGGCTAAGGGATAATCACATTCTCAGGATGGCAAGGAGGAGCAATCCGCTATGATTGTGTTCAGCCTCATTTGACAAGATCACTGGCATTATCAACAGGTTTTTCAGTTTAAATGCCTTTACAGGACATTTGTGATGTTGCAGGGTGGGCTGAGGCTTCAGTGTTTGTGAAGTTGGATCAGTGTAAATCAGCATGAGAAGCTTTTGGAATCACTGTGCTGTAATCTGTAGTATCAAAGTGATTCTTCCACCCAGAAGAAGGGTTTGGGAATGGGTAAGTCCAATGATAGTGGGTTCCTCCTTTTGGCCAATCCAAAAATGAGAAATTGGACTTACTGTGAAGGTTCATTCTGGAATGGCAAGAGGACCAATCCATGCCCTTCCTGGAAACAGCGACAAACAAATAAAACAAAGATCTAGTTGCTAAGTGAAAGTTGTTGTGAAGATTTAGGTTACTGTTATTAAAGCTTGATAATAAAACTGTTAGAGAAGGGGAAGGGGGCTCAATTGAAAAAGTATCTTGGCTCCTGATCATAAGAGCTATTCAACAGTGGAAGCTCTTTCTTTGGAGGCCTTAAACCGATGATGGAAGGCCATCTGTTAGAGGTACTTTGATTAGGCCTTCCTGCATGTCAGAGGGTTGGACTAGATGGCCCATGTGGTCTCTTCCAATTCTATGATTCCATGATTCCTGCCAGTCCATTTCCAAAAGCTTCTCATGCTGGTTTATATTGGTCCAACTTATATTGGTTACATACACTGAAGCCTCAACCCATCCTGCAATATCGCAAATATCTTGCAAGGACACTTAAACAGAAAAAGCTGTTGATGACCACGATCTTGTCACATGAGGCTGAAAACAATTGCAGTGGATTGTTCGTCCTTGTGATTATTCCTTAGCTACCCAGTGTGATTATTCCTTAGGTACCCAGTCCCGCCCCCCGCCCCCCAATGGAATTTTTATATCCCAGAATGAAAGTTCACACTAAGTCCAATTTTCCATGTCATGGTTAATATATAGCAATTCCATGAATCCCATAGGATTTTCTTAGGCAAGGACATTCAAAGGCAGTTTGCTTTTGCCTTCTGCTGAATATAACCTATCATACCTGTTATTTGCTGGCAGTCTCCCTTCCAAGCAGTAACTAGGCCTGACTCTGCTTAGCTTCCACAATTTTAATTTAGAATTACATTACTAACTGAGAATAGAACTTGACCTCTAATTCTGCATATTCTCGTGAGTGGCCAGCAGATATATCCTTATGATAGAAACCTTTTTATATGCAGTTGTTTTTAATCAGCAAAATAAAAAGCATATGGTAGCTTACAATGAATTGAAAGCAGAAGCCACAATAAATGTTTAAAGTGAAGGCTTTTAAATAATTTGAAAGCCTATTTATTCTGGTGTGAGTCTGAATATATAGTATTCTGGAGAAACCATTCATTTCAGTAATAAATGGGTAATGGGAAAATCTGCTTTTACCCTTGATTGATATTTTCTCATTTTTTGGTCATTTATAGAATCAAAGAGTTGGAAGAGACCACCAAGGCCCTCTAGTCCAACCCCCACATTCAGAAAAAAATCAAATAAGGTTAGGATCCTAATAAGACCATGTTGCCTAGGCTAGGGTATCAGAAATAAAGACAAAGAAAACAGAGGAAGGGAGTAGGAAGAAAGGAGAGATTGGATTGAACCAAAGACTGTGTTATGATGCTGTTGGGGCAGGTGGGGGAGGTATGATTTCATCCTGCTGCAGTTCCCTTCTCTGTTCCATAGCAATCTACCCATGATCCTGCAGAAGAGTTTCTTGGGGCCTTGCTGGTAGCAGATTGCTCCTCTGCTGACCACTCAATCTTTGATATGATTCATTCAGTAAAAACAAACTTAGCAAATCCCATTGCTTGCAATTGAGGTTAAGGTGCATCCTAGATCTGTAAAGGGCATTGCTGTTTTAGATGATAGAACTATTCTATTGTCTAGGGAACGTGGTTATACTGGATTGCCTTTGGGTTCCTTCCAGTTTAATTATTCTCCTTGCTAAAAGGCCAAAAACTAAAGTTAGGGAATGGAATGTAGCCTATGTGACCAGAACGCTTCTGTGCTTTGACTGAAAGAACAGACTTGCCTGCCCTTCCCAGATCTCCAGCAGCAACAAAAAAGTTTGCCCTTACATGCAAACAGGTGAATTCTCTCACAATGCCCTTGGGAAAGTGTGTTTTCTGCAGTTCACTGAAACGTTTGTGTCTGGCATTCAGAGATTTAATAAAAGGATGCAAGCATCTTGAGTATACAATGCCCAGTAGCCCTCTCTATATTTGAACAGTTGCTCAAGAACAAAGAGGATTTTTATTCTGCCAAAGATAGATGTATTTGTGGCTTACAACCCAATAATTTACTTTGATATTGCTGGCAGGGATAAGAGCATGAAAATAAAGACACTGCCTTTTATTTATTTATTACATTTTGATGCCGTCCTTCTTCCAAAGAGCTCAGGAAGAACACATGGTTCTTTCCTCATCTAGTTTATCGTCATCACAATTCTAAAAGGTAGATTCTAGGTTAAGTAGCAATGAGCTCAAGCTTGGTTTCAGAGTGAGAATTTGCCATTGGAGTGGTGAATTCTGCTCTGAATTTTAGTCCAAATTTCAATGGACCTAACCAAGGGACAGTATCTGTTTTGTGAGTGGGGATTAGCACTTTGTATCTCTCCTTTTAACTTCAGATAAAAATATAGAACAGATTTTTCACTTGACTGACAGGGAAACCAATAACTGTCACTACCAACACATAACTATACTTCACCACACTGGCTTTCAATGCAAAACCAGCAGTTAAGATTGAATTACTCTGGAGGATAATTTCAGGAAAACTCTGTAATAAAGTCCATGGGGACAGACTAGGCCTTTGCTGTCTTTCAGTTTTAGCCCTGGACTTGCAGCAATAATAGCCCACTTCACTAGTGAGAACTAGGGAAATGTTTTTGAGATACATTATATAAATGCTCTGGTTGTAAATGCTGGGGTTGCAATGTTGGAAACATCCAGAGGAGATTTTCTGAGTGGTAAGAGCCTATAGGGGTCAGTGAGGCCAACATTAGAACCCTCAGTTGCACTCAGGGATAAATTTGTCAGACACTTTGACTAGCAAGTTGTTTATATTCATTCAGAACTTGATGCTACCATCGTTGCAGGGTCTAGGGAAGTGTCCACTGCACCATCTGATTAATTATCTTGGGATCAGTTTCTTTTGTTACACCTGGATGATGTAGACTAGACGCTTGGTTGGTCTGTCCTACCATATGTAAGCTTGACCCTTGTCCATCTTGGGTATTAAGATCTAGCACACGTGGACTGAATGGATAGTTTGAATGGATGATAACTCCCCCCTCCCTCCTTTGCCAGATATGTGCTTGAGGGAGGCTGTGGTATATCCTCTGCTGTGGTATATCCTCTTCCTGGACCCAGAGATATGCGATAACTACTGTTCTATCACTGTTATCCAGTATTTGGACAAGGTACATGAACACATGGTGACTGGAGAGCTTCATATGATCTTAGAGCAAATGGATTGTCTACACTCATTTCAGTCTCATTTCAGGCCAGTCTTGGTTGCTCTGACAGACAAGCTATTCTGGGAAAACTAGTGGGAATCCTATCTTATTCTGGATCTCTCAGCAGCTTTTGATACACTTAATCATGGGATCTTTGGTGAATGTGAGTAGGAGGAGGCACTATTTTATTACGATTCTGCACTATTTTATCATGATTCCCCATGAAGAATCCAGTATATATTCAGAGAGGACCCCAAATCCATCCTTCTTGCTGGGGGACCAGAAACACGGTGGCTCTGTAGGGGGCATTTCTTGATGACTCAGAAAACTTGATCCAGTGAAAAATGCAGCAGCTAGACTACTCATTTCTCACTTCAGATATGTTCTGAAAAAATTGCACTTGCTGTCAATGTACATTCATTTTGAACTCAAGGTGCTGGCAATAATATTTAAAACTCTATATGGCTTGGGACATTGATACTTGAGGGGATACCTATCCCTCTCAAGATGACTCACTGAGAATTGACTCTATTGCAGTGGTTCCCAAACTTTGGACCTCCAGTTGTTTTGGACTCCCAGAAATTCCAGCCATCTTACCAGCTCTTAGGGATTGTGGGAGCTGAAGTCCATAACACCTGGAGGACCAAAGATTGAGAACCACTGTTCTATTGGATGGGCCCTCTGTGTTCCATCAGCGGGCAAAATACACTATGGGAGCCCCTGGAGTGGACTTTTTCTGTGGTCACACCCCAGTTGAGAGACTGATAAGTGAATATGGCATTCCTCACTTCTACTCATTGCCTATACAGTTCACTGTGCTGCAAAGCCCACTATAAATTTCCAAACTATACATTTTAATGTCATATAAAGTATTATCCACATATCCATGGGTGCTATGTTCCTGGACTTTGCATAGATACATGAAAATGCAGATAATCGCGAACTTGGTTATTTTCAATGAAACAAATATCAGAGGTACTGAAAGTGGGTATAGGTTGTACAGGAGGCCTTAAGTGAATAAATTAATAAATGAAACAACCGATAACTGAAACCATGGGAATCAGTTCCATGAATATGGAAGTCATGATTTATTGGTTTGTTTCTGTCATTTCACAAATGTCTTCATAGAGCACAGTGCCTATGCAAAATACTTGCACATTTTGCTGCTGTTTTCAGAGACTGAGAACTCAAAGCATAATCTTATCCTTATGAATTTCTTTTATGTCTACATCATCTCCTTTTGAATAAAATAACTTTAATTAAAAGTTTTAGATGAGAATGCTTTCTATCTTTCTTTAATTGCATATCCTCAAAGAATTATTTTTAAATGTGCAATATTGATTTTGCATTATTATGGCAAAGAACACTGAGCTCATCAGAGTACATCAAGGAAGAAAATATATAATGACAAAGGACTTTTTAATATAATGACAAAGGAATTTATTTTCCAAGTAAAAGGGTAGTACATTTAAGAGATCCATTTCTGGTACTTCTTAAATGCCATGACTAGGGGTCATTAGGGATGAAGAGCTCAGTTAGTAACCCACTAGAGAATTATGGAATAATGCAATGACAATTTTGAAATGGCCATGGGCTATGATTTTGGATACCGTAATTTTAACAAGTATTTTAAGGTTTGATATATTTGTAATGATTGTTTTAATATATATATTTACTTTATTATATATGTATGTTTTACATGGCATCGAATTGTTGCCTGTATAGGTAAGCCTCCTTGAGGTCTACGGGGTTGAGAAAAGCAGGGTATAAATAACGTTAAATAAATAAATAAATCAGGCAGTGGACATCATGAACACAAGGTGTCCATTTTTAGTAATACATCTTCTGGTATTTTTCAAAAGTTTTGAGTCTGGCAAATTTTCTATAACTGCTGTCATAATATCACCCAGTCCTGCTTCTACTCTCATGTTCTTATATGCTCTCTGACCCTACTCCACCTCCTGGCCTAGAGCCTTGAGGTTGCCCCCTTGTGAGCTCTATATGACCTAGATCCTCCAATGCACTGCCCCCTAATCTCAGACTGAAGATAAGGCACAAGCACAAGTGTAAAAATAAACACTACTACACCAAAGGATATGAACTTGGGATACAGGACATGGAATCCTCATTAAGTCTAGGCAGATACATGTCACTACAAGGCATGTACCAGAAGCATAGGGGCAAAGAGGAGGACTATAGGTCACATTTTTCCATTAGTGTCCCTTTCAGCACCCACTATTGCATTTGCATCAATTTCTGAAAAATTACTCCCCAGCAGTTCTTCTGGTCACTATTCTGCCTGCCATTATGAGCCAACTTGTAGAATAACGGCTAAAATGTGGAACTGTGACTAGGGAAAACCTTGTTTCAAATCTGAAGTCAATTATAAAGCTCAGAGGGTGACTTTGGGCCAGTTGTTACCTCTCCACATAAACCAACCTCACAGGGTTGTGAAGAGAGAAATGAGGTGATGTATGTTGCCTTGAGCTTCTTAGAGGAAGGGCAGTCTATAAAAGTTAACAAATTAATAAACATAAATTAAAGGGACTACTGCCAATTCCTAAATGCACAAAATAAAGGAGGTATTTTCTTCTAGTATGGCAACTAACAGTAAAAAAAATCAGCATCATCTATGGGACAAGTTTTTTATGTCTGCGTTAAAGAAATTTCCCTCCGCCTTTATTAACCAGTTCGTCACTTCGATTTTCATCTCCTCTAGGTTGGAAAAGTGTTTTCCACCAAGGTGTTCCTTCAATTTAGTGAACAGATGATAGTCACTGGGTGCAAGATCGGGGCTGTGAGAAGGGTGGCTTAAAACATCCCAATCAAATGAAGTCAACAACTCTTGTGTTGCATGAGTGGTGTGCAGAAGTGTATTGTCATGAAGGAAACAGACTCCCACTGTTAGCATCCTACAATGTTTGTTTTGGATGGCTCTGCAAAGTTTTCTCATGGTCTCACAACATATTCTGTACTCATTATGTCACATGCTGTCTTGACATTACGTCCTCTCCATAAACTGAAACGATTTCATAATGAATCGCAGCATAGTTCACGCCCTTAGCATTTAGGTAGCATATTACAGCACGAACTTCGCACTTGGAAGGAAACGGAATGAGGATGCTCATCTCTAACCTTCACCACAATGCGAGTCAATGAGCTACTGACGAATGGCACTGCTCATTCACTTCTGCTGGCTTCCTGCTACACTGCAGTGATACCAACTTCCCCCAAGGAAATTCCCTGCAAGAGCTATGGGCCTTGTAACCTTACTTTCTGGAAAACCCTTGTACATAACAAGGAAACATTAGATCTAATAATTGGGTATGCATAAATGCAACATACATCAGTGTAACTGTGCAGAGAAATAAATGCAAAGTTCAGGTATTGGAGCTAGCACATGAAAATGTATGAAATTCAAAAAATGTATTGAAGGTAAGCCTAGGAATTACTATTTTCCATTAATGAAATTTCACATTGACAATATCAACTCCAGTTTTTGGTTTTTACTTTTTTAATGTTGGCCCAAATTCTGTTGCTAATTTTTATTAGAGACGACCCATTGAATCAATGGGATTTGCCTATATGTTGAGTTACCATTCAACAATTGATTGAATTGGCTTATTCCAGTTGGAAATAACCAGAATATTTATTAAGTATTTACTGAGCCATGTACTGTTTGATACTGATGAATCGGATCCACTAGATTCTGGTTCCATATCCATTCAGGTTTCTCCCAAATTATATATCTCAATTTTATGTCACTGTCCAGTGAATTGACACAAATTTATTAATAACAATCTAACCAAGGTCAGACATATAACACAGTTATGAAAATGGAAGCATTTATGCTGCAGCCATCAAGCTAAGCTTGGATACTTTGGAAAGAGATGCCACATTTTCTTAACCTGGTTCACTACCTCAGAACAGGTCTCCTCAGTGTATTTATAATCTTCCCACACCAAATTTAGAGGCAACTGCTTCCCTTTGAGGCCTCTAGAGATATCGGAGCAAACTCTGCGGAGTTGACACATATTAATTTTATGTAGGGAATAGCAAATTAACTTGTTAACACCAGTTAACTCTTTCCCCCAGGTACAGAAGAGCAAATGTTACTGTGAAATAGCACTCTAATCCTGTTAGTTCTGTTCTATTTTAGGAGTCTCTCTTTTATGTATCTTGGGTTCTTCACAGTCTGCTAGGCTCTTTATATAATTCTATTTGATTAGAAGAACAAGAGTACTTAAAAAATATCCTGAATCAGTTCACTTTCTCACTCAGTACTTGCCTACCAGGTTGCCTAGGTGTGAATATTTAGACATTGCAAAGCGATCAAGTCACACCATTTTTAAATTTAAGTGCACATTTTCTTTACAGTCTTTACAATTGTAAAATCTGGAATGCTTGAAGAAAACAAACATTCCCTTTCTGAGCTATTTCTATATACACAGGTGTTTTGAATAGTTACAAAAAGGAAGTGGGTGGTGTGATGACAAGTGCATTGCGGAAAGCTTGTTCCATATTTTTAATTCCTCCATATCAGTTTTTTTTTAATGCTTAATATGGTTTGCATTTCCATGGTATATAATTTTGACTGTTATGGTATTTTGAAAGCAAGCAACTGAAGTGGTTATGTAATCAGATATGCAAGAATGGCACAATGTCCATGAGTTAGGAACATCAACCCAATGATATGAAGTAGAATGGAGAAGGTCTGCTTCGTGCTGTTTCTCATGCTGAGCTATTCTCAGCTGAAAAGCATGTAAGGAGGTTACTTCTAAAGGCATTATATTCCATCATGGTTCTTTTCTCAAGCTAGGTTGCCAACAAGGAAAATAAGAACATTTGGATCTTTTTAATATAGAAAAGGATGACAAAAGAAGACATGATAGACTTGTATAATAATTCACATGGTGTGGAGAGTGTCATAGCTATAAACACGGAAAGATAGATACACTACATGAGATTGAAGCCTACCTTGACTATTGTTCAGAGAGGCCCCATCTGCACAAACATAATTCAACTCAAAACGATGGCAGCCATAGAACACACATGACTAAAGCATGCTGCAGCACACATTTAAGGGTATACGGCTCATTTAAAAAGTCATAGGAAAGTCTGAGTTTAGCCAAATAATGTGCTGCAGAAAATGCCAGTGCATCCCGGATCCAGGAGGAAATTGTCTCTGCAAAATGCAGTGCTCATTGTAGACACTCATCCCTGCTGAGGTGCATTATAAACTCCAGAATGGGGGCTGCCAAAAAGTGCCCCATGAACATAGATGGGTAGCAGGGGACTAATTGGTCTCCTGGAAGGGAAAACTGATTACTTCTACTTCTAACTGTCACTTTCCCTTTTTTTTGTATGCCTCCGGAGCACTGGTGCGCATCTCTCCAAGAAATGTGGGTGAAACCCGCGGAGAGATTTCAGGCCAGGTTCCATGGTTAATTGAATCACTCACCTGACCTCAAACCAGTTTTGGATCTGTCCATCTAATCACTTGTGCAACTGATTCTTCTCAAATTGGATCCAAGCTGCATTGTAGTGTCAGTGTAGATGTGTCTAGAGTGGCCTGTACGTTGAATTTATGTGAGGCAAGTACCAGAAAATACAAATTGCCTCAGGTCAGTAGGGACCACTGGTGCATATTTACAGATGAGGATTTGCTGTTCAAGAGCAGAAAATGACAGAGCATATAGCTATGGAAGTCAGTGAAGTTATTCCTTCAATGTTTTAAACCCAATTACCATAGAAACGCCTTTTAAAGCCCAACTACATCTCATTGTTAAGTCTTATTGATAATTTTGATGATTTTATCTCACTGTGCTGCTGTATCTTTTAAGACTGAACTTTCAAATGCTGGGAGAGATACTTGCACAGACTAGAGCCACACAATCATGTATAAGTGGTCTCCTGAGAACACTTGACATTGGATCTGCTCATGTGATGGAACTTTAGAAGTTACAAAAGTGTTTTGGTTTGAAACTATGAGAAAAGAACTCCTTCACCACCTTTATAACATTTGAACAGAGAATTTTATTCAAGTTATTGCCTCTTTCTCAATTTCCAGGAAATAAATAAAAAGAAGGTTTTTTATTGTTCACAGCATGTGGAAATGGAACATTTCTAGGGGGATGAAATACAGGAAACAGCTAAATGTTCCCTATTGAAAATAGCAACAAAATTTAGGAAAAAAATAATAAAAGGCAACTAGATAAGAGGATTTTAAAAAAGCCCTGATAAAGTCTTAGTAACTTTCCACTTCTGAGACCTGTTGCGTTTCTGTTGGTGGATATGTGTCATAGTGACATTCTGTTTATCACAGTGTGAAAGGAGTGGTGTGGAAACAGAGAGCTGATGCAACCATTGTGGACAAACATATGCCAGGGATCTTTTCTTGAACACCAGAGTAAAATTGCTCAGCAGAAAACTTTGATCTCTGTGATAACTCTCATGTTTGTTCTTGAAGCTAACATTTTAAAATTGTCTTCCAACCTTCATATAAAAACAGAGTTTTGTCCTTGTAAGAGAAGATGAAAGAACACCCTCAACCCACAACTTTCTTGATGGTTGCCTCCAGATCACTCGGCTCCCACACAAATCCTGGGGAACACTTAAGTAAGCACCACGCCACTGCTCATTTTGGCTCGGAATATTTCCTGATGACTAATCACTCTACTCACGTTGTCTTTAGAAGATGGGGCAAGTTGGAAAGAAAGCCTGGTATTTGAAGAAATAACGTCAGAGCTAGAACCAAGGAATGAGGTCTTGCTAATGAAAAGTTCTGCCAATTGAAAAATCTCACTGTGATTAATATGCACACTGCGATGTTGCACATCTATCCCTCCTTTCTGTTCTGCATATAAGATGTCTGTTTTTCATTGTGGAAATTTCTTGTCATACCACAAATTGCTTTAAAGCTCTGTTACAAGTGACCTTTGGCAACTTTTGAATACCAAAGCCAGGGTGAATGTTTTATATTCCATTTTGAACATTCCAGGTTCTTACTATATTTAAGCTTTTTCAACTGTATAAAGGTTATATGGAGGCTTTTATTGGGGGGGGGGGAATGAGGGAGGCTACTCTTAAGGGAACTGTCAGCTCAGTCTATAAAGCATACAGCATGTGAGGGGGGAAAAAGAGAGAGATCCTACATATTTCAAATTAAATCCTACACTGGGTAAAATCCAACTATCGTGGCTTTGCTGATGGAGAAATTCCAGTAACCGAATGAAGAGAGATAATTATTTTTTGTCTTTCAGCCTCCAACCTCCCCAAAATCTATTACTAAAGGACTCTATCCAACGGTTGGAGAAGATTTGGTAATGAGGAAGTAATTGGGGCAGGGGAATTACCATCTCTTAATGGAATATTTCTGCTAGTAGTGGAAGACTGGATTTATTCCACCCGTTGATTCAACAAGATTTACTTCCATATAAATGTAAATATATTTGTAACTTGAGCCTCATACTGGAGTGTAGATTATAGTTTATTAGGCTGACCTTTGTTGCCTTCTTCACCATCTAGGGCAGTGGTTCTCAACTTGTGGGTCCCCAGGTGTTTTGGCCTACAACTCCTAGAAATTCCAGTCAGTTTACCAGCTGTTAGGATTTCTGGGCGTTGAAGGTCAAAACATCTGAGGACCCACAGGCTGAGAACCACTGATCTAGGGGAAGATACAACGTGGATCATTCCAAGACATACATGCATCTTGAACTGCTCTACTCATCCACCTTCAGTTTCTGAGCTTTCAAGGGGCTTCATTTAGTTCCTATGATCTTTACCATCTATTTAAAGATGCTTGCAGAAGCCAACTTGAGGTTTGAGAGTCACTGTCAGAATACATCACACACAGCTCTGCCCTTTTTAAAAACAAGAATCCAACTGAGGAGGCCATCTGGAGGAAACACTGGGATGGATGAAAGAAAAACAGAATGCCAAATACAATGGCAGAACAAGACTTTGCAATGAAGTTTTAAAAGACAAAGCCAGGAGCTAAGCATAGGCCAGGTACACAGAGGTCAAAACCTGTCTGAACATAAATTTTAACACTAGTTAGTCCACGACTTTGTGAAATACCAATTCACAGATAAAGAACAATGCTTGAAAAATAGTTATGTAAGCAAATCATTCAATGGACAATATATTATCAGAGAGATGAACACTGATTTCTTAGGCCTAAGTGTATTACTTATACTATAATGGGTTTTTTTTAGAATTGTTATTGGTGCTGGTTAATTATACAAAGCTTTCCATATACCTGCTGTCATGTTACAGAAGAAGAGATCAGGTATGTCACAGAGACTGTAGCCTCAGGCACGCTTAGCTGAATTCATTGGACTTACTCATGAAATTCTCTTGCCCACTGTACTATATAGCCAGTTCTGAACACAAGGTACTAGAGGAAGAACATTTGCAAAGAGCACCACACAACAAATCATATCAACAATTTTTCTTAAGGACAGGATTAATTATATAACAGAGCCCCATTACATTCTGTTGATGCAATTATGAACTATTATGTCTAATTAGTGATTACACTAAATCTGCAAAGAGGAATGCATAAAGCACATAGTCAACAGTCATTAGAACTTCCGCTTGTGTATCACCTGTCATTTTTAATATTTAGCATTTTGGAGTATTCTTGTAAGCGTTTGCAAGCCATCCAGTGAAAGGCTTGAATCCCTGGCTGTGTTCAAAGGTGGGATGATCTGAAATGGAAATGATCTGGGATTTATCAATCTTTTAAACTGAAATAAAAACACTAATTATATTTTAATTGAAATGAACTCCCTTTCTCTTCTCCAGTTTGCCTGCAGCTGCTAACAAAGAAACCTTTGTGCTTGGATTTAATCCTTCAGAATATATGGGAACACTTTCTATGAAGGCATAATCAAACTTTCAAACCTTAGGATCCAGTTGAAAAAAAACCCTGAGGCTCACCACTGACACGTGGTGGAGTCAGTTACAGTAGTGACAGTATATCTCATGATTCAGCTGCAATCTGCAGACCCAAAGGGTCTGTCAGAGGGGCAAGCATTGCCTCTTTGCATGACTATCCTTCCCAATTCACCCTACCGTTCAAAAACATGAGAATTTGTTTTGCTTTGCCACCTATGGTCAACAGAAAACCAAAAACCTCCAGTGGTGATGCTAGGCATTCTGTTGCATTTGAGGTCCACTTTGCACCTCCCCCATCTCTTCCAGTCCCATGCAGGGCTTATTAACATACACAAAGTCATTAGATTAGCATTTTTTGCTTGGAAAAGAAAAACTGAACTGGCCTAGGCTTCTGAGATGTCAGGTCCTGGCACTGAAGCCCCTTCCACACAGCTGTATAAAATCCAAATTGAACTGGATTATATGGCAGCGTGGACTCTGATAATCCAGTTCAAAGCAGATATTGTGGGTTAGCTGCCTTGATATTCTGGGTTATTTGGCTATGTGGAAGGGCCCTGAGTCTCAGGGATTGTCCCATCTTCTCCAGTCCTCAGGATAAATGTAAGATATTTCAGATGATAGCACTGCCTTGAAAAGTTTGTACATGTATATTCTCCTTATTGGTTGGATCTCAAAATCTCATGCCTGGCAACTCCTAAGACTCCCATACATAGCAAAGTAAGAAATGGTACTGGACATCTAGGGTTTTGACATTTGTAAAACAAGGAGAGGGCTTACATGGACCTGGAAGGAAACACATTTTTCCCACCTGTGCTATACACTGAGAAGTTGGTTCATGTATGTGGTTTCTTCCCCACTCCCTGTATTTCTCACGGCATTGCTAAGTATCAACCATCTTTTCCCTTTTACTAGTATTCTATCCTCTATACCAGTGGTTCTCAACCTGGGGTGCCCAGATGTTTTTGGCCTACAACTCCCAGAAATCCTAACAGCTGGTAAACTAGCTGGGATTTTGGGAGTTGTAGGCCAAAAACATCTGGGGACCCCAGGTTGAGAACCACTGCTCTATACCAATATTTTTACTCCCTTCTGTTTGTTTTAGTTCATCTCTCGCTCTAGCAGCCCCCCTCTTTTATCCATTCCATTTTGATTGCTATCACCACCACTATCGTCATTATTGTTCTGATATTAATCTTTTAGCTCCCTTTGCTGTTTGTTGCTGCTGTTGCATGTCTTTACGTCAGCTCTGACTTTCGGTGGCCCTAACCAATGGTATGAATTTCTTGGCAAGATTTATTCAGAGGAGATTTGCCATTGCCTTCCTCTGAATTTGGAAGAGTATGACTTACAGAAGGACATGCAAGGGATTTCCATGGTTCGGTGTAGAATTGAACCTCAGTTTCTTGGAATTCTAGTCCAGCACTCAAAGGAATACACCATGTTGATCCCAAGAAGGGTTGTTTGGTGGGTAGTGTGTGTCTGATGCTGTTGTTATGTGCCTGCAAGTGAATGGCTGGCTGAGTGAGGATTTAGACTCTGGTTTTTCACAGTCCAACACAAGCTGTTACTTCACACTTTAGCTCCTTCATTTTCTTGAAAGCCTTTTCATCCTCTTGACCTCAGTGATAGGAAATATCCCCAATCTCTGCCTCCTAGCCACCATCTTTCTCCTCTCCATCTTTCTCCATAAGCAACTCTGTTCTTCTGGTGTACAGGTTCAGAAGCCACTCCAAGATACCATTCCTTTTCCTCTTTTCAATCAATCATACACTTAATTATTTGAGAAGATGCGGTCACTGCTCTCAATCCAATAAAGTAGTACCACCACAGCACTGTATGGCAGTTAAGGAATGAAGGATGTAATAATAGACTTGCAAAATCAAGGCATACATGGAATAATACTAAAACCCACTGATGGACCCATCTCTAGTGTGAGAAATTTGGACAAAACAGGATACTCCTAGTCAATGAGAACTAACAAGCTGTGCTTGTTAGAAGTTGCTTCCTCATCCGCACAGGATCTCACTTATCACTCCGTAATAAAATCTTGATACCTTCTCAAATCATTCATGTCATGGTCATCAAATCTCCTTCCATTTCCATTCAATGTTTATTTCAGCATTTCTGCAATATGCAGTGCAACACTGTTTTGTATACTGTTTTATGGATGGTGCACAAAAATGTTGAAAGAGTCAAGACTTGAAACAAAAGATGCTGTTTCTATATAATTAAAGCAACAAGAACAAAGAGGCTTCGCAGCAATTGAAAAAAGAGAGAGACAAAGTGTTTGAAGTAAGGCAATGCTATTATATTATCTAAAGATATGCATCATGGAGATAATGGACCATTATTTTCCCCATTGCTATATTGTTGAACCTTTTAGCCATTATTGCACCTTAGCATCGAATGAAGAGTTTTGTTATCTACAAAAACATGCACCATTATTAATCAGCTTGTTCTTAAGATAGGCTGTTAATAGTATTTATTACTAAAATTAAGTTGTATTCTGGAATTTATTCCTTTTCCATTTGAGGATAGTTTTAATGAGGGCCCATGGGGCAGATTGGCCCTCCAAGGCCATTTATTCAGCCCTTGTCCTAAACTTTAGACTTAGAGCCACCCTAAATCTGAAGTGACTTGAAGGCACACAACAACAATCCTAATTAACATGACACATCAGCCAAAGCAGATCCAGACTTCGCATTGAAATACTGGTATGATTATGTTGGTTAAAAGTGTTTATCATTTAAAATACTGGGAAAAATGGAAGGAAAAAGGAAGGGCAAGATAGATGGATGGTATCCTTGAAGTGACTGGCTTGACCTTGAAGGAGCTGGGGTGGCAATGGCTGACAGGGAGCTCTGGCATGGACTGGTCCATGAGATCACAAAGAGTCGGAAATGACTGAATGAATATTCAACAACAAAGTCCAAAGAGGGTTGTAATGGAGACATTGTGAGGTAGAATCATAGAATCAGAGAGTTGGAAGAGACCTCATGAGCCATCCAGTCCAACCCCCTGCCAAGAAAAAGGAAAATTGCATTCAAATCACCCCCAACAGATAGCCATCCAGCCTCTGTTTAACAGCCTCCAAAGAAGAAAAGGAGCAACTATATTTTAAAGCAATATATGCCCCCACTCAGTGGCTCCCAACCTTCCTAATGCCATGACCCCTTAATACAGTTCCTCATGTTGTGACCCCCAACCATAAAATTATTTTTGTTGCTACTTCATAACTAATTTTGCTACTTTCTTGAATCATAATGTAAATATCTGATATTGCAGGATGTATTTTCATTCACTAGATGAAATTTGGCCCAAGTATTTGATATGCCCAAATTTGAATACTGCTGGGGGATTTTGTCATTTGAGAGTTGTAGTTGCTGGGATTTTTAGTTAACCTACAATCAAAGACCATTTTGAACTCCACCAGTGATTGGAATTGAACCAAACTTGGCACACAGAACTCCCATGACCAACAGAAAATACTGGAAGGGTTTGATGGGCCAAATCACCCCCGACAAGGTAGGCCTTCTCCGAGTTGGAGAAGGGAAAAAGTAGGCTGGGCAATTCCAGTTATACACACTAGTTTACACCACAGATTTATTTAAAGTACTCTTACTTACTTACTTACTTACTTAGGTGATCCCTCATAGTCCGAGGATGATGGTCTTCCAAGGTTGGTGTTCTGGCGGTGGGTCTGTAGGTGACTGTGGAGCCCTATTCTTGATCTACATCTTGATCTACATCCAGGTGCAAGGTGGTCCCGCTCAGGGTTGGCTTGATGCGCCTTCCTCTTGGCACGTTTCTCTCTTTCGCCTCCATTTGTGCCTCTTAAAATTCTGCAGCACTGCTGGTCACAGCTGACCGTCAACTGACTTCCACATCTCGCAAGTGTATAGCAGGATTGGGAGGACAATAGCTTTATAAACAAGCACTTTGGTATCCCTGCGGATGTCCTGGTCCTCAAACACTCGCAGAGCTCAGGCGGTGTTCAATTAAAGTACTCAATATGTTAGAAATAGATTTTAGGGAGAGTGTAGGCAAGCCACGCTTTTAAGAATAATGAAGTGTGTCTTCTTTGCTATGAATAATAAAATGTAAAGGTACAGCAGTGTTTTCAAAACTCTAAAATAAAAAAAATGACTTGTTAGTGCAGGCAAGAGCAAACTTGGGCCCTCCAGGTGTTTTGGACTTCAATTCCCACCATTCTTGACTTCACGCCCTTTCCTTTCCCCACTCAGCCGCTTAAGCATGGACTGACTGTTGGAAATGGTGGAAGTTGAAGTCCAAAACACCTGGAGGGCCCAAGTTTGCCTGTGTTAGTGAGTATCCAGTGTAACAACAACAACAACAACAACAAAACTTTATTTATACCCCGCCACCATCTCCCCAAGGGACTCGGAGCGGCTTACATGAGGCCAAGCCCAACAGTACATCAATACTCCTCTATTCTGCTTTGGTTAGACCACACCTGGAATATTGTGTCCAATTTTGGGCACCACAATTCAAGAGAGATATTGACAAGCTGGAATGTGTCCAGAGGAGGGCGACTAAAATGATCAAGGGTCTGGAGAACAAGCCCTATGAGGAGCGGCTTAAGGAGCCGGGCATGTTTAGCCTGAAGAAGAGAAGACTGAGAGGAGACATAAATATGTGAGGGGAAGTCATAGGGAGGAGGGAGCAAGCTTGTTTTCTGCTTCCCTGGAGACTAGGATGCAAAACAATGGCTTCAAACTACAAGAAAGGAGATTCCATCTGAACATGAGGAAGAACTTCCTGACTGTGAGAGCCGTTCAGCAGTGGAACTCTCTGCCCCGGAGTGTGGTGGAGGCTACTTCTTTGGAAGCTTTTAAACAGAGGCTGCATGGCCATCTGTCAGGGGTGATTTGAATGCAATATTCCTGCTTCTTGGCAGGGGGTTGGGCTGGATGGCCCATGAGGTCTCTTCCAACTCTTTGATTCTATGATTCTATGAAAAACAATAAATACAATACACTTAATATAAATCACATATAAACAATAACGGCGCTCCATGCAGTCGTGCCGGCCACATGATCTTGGAGGTGTCTACGGACAACGCTGGCTCTTCGGCTTAGAAATGGAGATGAGCACCACACCCCAGAGTCAGACATGACTGGACTTAATGTCAGGGGACTACCTTTACCTTTTAAACAATAACCAATAAACAATAACACACAAGGATTTAAAAACCTATGGCCGGGCCAAATGTAATAATTTAAAAATAAAAAAATTAACCAAAATTAACCAAAAATTAACCATTCAACCAAAGTGAATGCTGCCTAGGATTGGCACTAAGGCACTGACTGTACTTCAGCACATGTGGAAATACAATGAATGAAGGGTTGTGTGAGACCAGGATGGCTGAGGTCACGTGTCCGTGCAAGGCTTCCCTGGACCAAAAGGATCACTACCTCCCCCTTCCCTCTCTCCTCACAAAGCAGCACCTCTCTCCCTTTCCCCACCCCCCTCCCTTCCTTCACTTCCCTTTCTCCGCCGCCAGGTGAAGCCGAGGGCGGCGATTGGCTCGCCTCTCTGCCTTTCCTCCTCGAGGGCGGCCAATCCGCTTCGAGGTGGCGGAGGTCGGGCGAGGTGCCCAATCGGCGCGTGTCCCCGCCCACCGCGCCCCGCCCACTCTGCCCCCTCGCTGGCGGCCACCAGAGCTCGCGGAGTGCCATTCAAGGAGGAGGTGGCTGGCTGGCTGGCTGGCTGCAGGTGTGCGAGGCAGTCAGCGGCGCGAGCCCTTTCCCCGCCCCCTTCCTCAACCTCAACGGTCTCTCAGTCCGCCTCGAGCCGCAGCCTGTGGAGGATGTGAGGCGCCGGGGCTGAGCTGCCCAAGCAGCTTCCCTCAGAAGAAGAAGGCCCCGCCGCCTGCCTTGGGAGTCGCTTGTGTTTGGCTCTCTCAGGAAGGCCGCTATGTCGAACCCCTCGGCCTCCTCTTCCTCCCAGACGCCTCCTCACCCCCAAGGCCCCCCGCAGAGGATGCGCCGCGCTGCCGCCGCCTCCCCCACCAGTAACGGCGGAAGTAGTTGCAGCGGGACGGCGAGTAACGGCGGGAGTAACGGCGGAGTAACGAGCCGCCTGCTCCAGCCCATCCGCGCCACCGTCCCTTACCAGCTCCTGAGGGGCAGCCAACACAGCCCGACCCGTTCCCCTGTGGCCTCGGTGGGAAGCAACACCGGACCCGGAGGGAGCTCTCCGCCGCCGCCGCCGAGCAGCTCCACCCCGCCTCCGCCTGCCACCACCACCACCCCGGAGGCGTCGACGGCTGCTTCTGCTGCCTCTGCGAGGGCGAAGGCCAGGCCGAGGCGCTCCCCCGACACCAGCAACAGCCACCAGCCCCCGGGGCGGAGGAGAAGCATCTCCCCCGAGCGGAGGAGCCCCAGCTCGCCCATCTACCGAGGTAAACACGCGAACACGGGTTTGTAACGCATCCACACGCGCAGCAAGCAAACACGCTTGTTTTTTTTAGCATCTCAAGACCAGAGAGAGACATCTGGGAAAAATTAGATTCCTTCTGGGAAAGTTTACTCCAGACATGGGCAAACTTGGTCCCTCCCTCCAGGTGTTTTGGACTTCCACTCCCACAATTCCTAACAGCCTCAGGCTCATTCCTTTTCCCCCTCAGCCGCTTAGGAAAAGGAAGGAGCCTGAGGCTGTTAGGAATTGTGGGAGTGGAAGTCCAAAACACCTGGAGGGAGGGACCAAGTTTGCCCCGGCCTGGTTTACACATATGGGAAGAATTCTGCAAATATACGCATCGGGTTACATCCACCCATCCATGCAATAAGTAAGCAGCAGGATGGTGTACAAAGGCTTGAAGAAGGTTGTAATATCCAACAAACACTCTATAGCAGTGTTTCTCAACCTGGGGGTCGTGACCCCTGGGGGGGTCACGAGGGGGTGTCAGAGGGGTCACCAAAGACACAGGAGCACCCAGTGGCGCAGTGGGTTAAACCCCTGTGCCAGCAGGACTGATGACCGACAGGTTGAAGGTTTGAATCTGGGGAGAGGCGGATGAGCTCCCTCTATCAGCTCCAGCTCCTCATGCGGGGACATGAGAGAAGCCTCCTACAAGGATGATAAAAACATCAAATAATCCGGCTTCCCCTGGGCAACGTCCTTGCAGATGGCCAATTCTCTCACACCAGAAGCGACTTGCAATTTCTCAAGTTGCTCCTGACACCACCAAAACCAAAGACACAATATTTTCTGTTGCTCATAAGGGTTCTGTGTGGGAAGTTTGGTCCAATTCTATTGTTGGTGGAGTTCAGAATGCTCTCTGACTATAAATCCCAGAAACTACAACTCCCAAATGTCAAGGTCTGTTTTCCCCAAAATCTACTAGTGACAAAATCAATCCTCCCCCAACCCCACCAGTCTTCAAATTCGGGCATATCAGGTATTTGTGCCAAATTTAGTCCAGTGAATGAAATACATTCTGCATATCAGTTATTTACATTACAATTCATAACAGTAGCAAAATTACAGTTAGGAAGTAGCAACAAAAAGAATTTTATGGTTGGGGGTCACCACAACTTGTGGAACTGTATTAAGGGGTTGCAGCCTTAGGAAGGTTGAGAACCACTGCTCTATAGAATACACATGTTAAAACATATTTCCATAAAGTGCATATTAAAACACACAAAACAAAAGTTAGACGAAGAGTGGAAGTTTAAAACTCATCATTAAAACTACCTGGGTTTTATATGTAGGACTAAATTATATATAATAATAGATTTGGGGTTATACTAAATAATTACTATTGTTATTATTTACTATCTTAAATCTCACCCTGGGTTTCTTCCTTTGTATGTCTTTTTGCCATCGTTTCAATGGAATGTCATTCACTAGAATGGACAACCATTTATTTATGACTGTTATATGCCACCCATCCCACCCTGAAGGGGACTCAGAGCGGCTTACAAGTAAAAAGTAAATACAATATATTATATTATTACCATAGCCCAATATTAATATTATATATTCCATTGCACTATAACATTATACTGTAATATTATTAGTAATATTACATTTAATATAAATTTAATTCATTGAAATAGAAAGAGCCGCTTCGAAATGAATGCATTCATTTAGATTGGGAATCATAGAATCATTGTGTTAGAAGAGAGCTTGTGGGCCATCCGTCTGCCAAGAAGCAGGAAAATTGCCTTCAAGGCACCCCTGACAGATGGCCAACCAGCCTCTGTTTAAAAGCCTCCACCACACTACGGGGCAGAGAGTTCCACTGCTGAATAGTTCTCACAGTTAGGAAGTTCTTCCTAATGTTCAGGTGGAAACTCCTTTCCTGTAGGTTGAAGCCATTATTCCACGTCCTAGCCTCCAGGGCAGCAGAAAACAAGCCTTCTCCCTCCTCCCTGTGACTTCCCTTCACATATATTTATACATGGCCCTCATCCTCTAGGCAGACTAAACATGTCCAGCTTTTTAAGCTGCTCCTCATAGGGCTTGTTCTACAGATCCTTTATTGTTTTAGTCGCCCTCCTCTGGACACATTCCAGCTTGTCAACATCTCCCTTCAATTGCGGTGCCCAGAATTGGACACAGTACGAAGAACAGCAACACAAGTGATCATATCCAAAAAGTTCCACGCGTACGGTTACGTCTGGGAGAGAATTACCCACATAGTTAACATCTAGGAAAATGACATCCATACAACTACATTGGGAAGAATGATACAAATAATGGTTATCTCCAGGAGAATGACATGCATACGGTTACACCCGGAAGAACGACAACACATGCAGTTACATTGGGAACAATTACATACATTTACAACCAATGGGCTCCCTGGTGGCGCAGTGGGTTAAAACACTTAGCTGCTAAACTTGCTAACCGAAAGTCTTTGAATCCACGGGATGGGGCGAGCTCCCGTTGTTAGTCCCGGCTTCTGTCAATCTAGCAGTTCAAAAACATGCAAATCTGAGTAGATCAATGGGTACCACTCCGACGGGAAGGTAACTACACTCCATGCAGTCATGCTGACCACATGACCTTGGAAGTGTCTACGGACAACGGCGGCCCTTTGATTTAGAAATGGAGATGAGCACTACCTCCCAGAGTCGGACACGACTAGACTTAATGCCAGTGAAAATCTTTACCTTTAGTCACATCCAGGATAATTTCTTGCATACAGTTACTTTGGGAGGAATTGCACGCAGATCTATGGGGAAGAAATTACACACATACATCATGGAAGAATTGTATGCATACAGTATCATCTGGGTGAATGATACAAATACAATAGAATTGGGAAAATTGCACATCTGAGAGAACTATACACATGCAGTTACGTTGTGAAGAATTGCATGCATACACTTATATGTGACAGACTTGCCGGCATATAGTTACATCTAGGAGAATTCCATGCATACAGTTACTTCTAGAAGAATTACATGCATACAATTACATTGGCAAGAATCAGATGCAAGCTGTTATGTCTGGGAAAATGCAACGCTCTCTCTGGTTGGGTTTTGCCACCTTTTTGAATTTACTCAGAAGTCCATCCCATGGGTGTAAATGTAGTTGTAGTAGCTGCCTCAAGAGCATGACCTGTTGAATCTTTGGAACTTGTTGTAATGTTTATTTGCAAGTTACCCATGGATTCAGTAGATTTGTCAGTGATTTCAACAACTGGATTTTGGGCATTGTAATAAGAGTCTGAGGCCTTACACTTGGGTGAATGGATATAGCTGCATCCTGGCTTGATACCAGGAGACCCTGAGAAAACCCCTTAAAAAGGCAAATGGCCATATCAAATGTCTTTTTTTAGTTGAAGCAGAGTACAGCTGTGAATACTTGAGCAGTTGTTATTGTAGTCTGGCAGGACAGGACAACTTCATTTCTATGGTGGGATCAGGCCTACATTAGTAATTGAGAGTATGAAAATGAAGAATTTTGATAATAATGAATAACTCAATTTTATGCAAGTTGTGCTCTGATATGGAATATTCCATTAGCAATGTATATTTTAATCAATTTTAGTCATCATTTAAAGAAATTGCAAGAATAATTTAAGCTCCACAACAGCATGCTTTATTCATGTCTAGCATTATTCTAACAGATCCCAGTGACTGAAATGCTGTTCTAATGTCTTTCAGATTCATATTAGTAAACAATTGAAGTATTAGTAAAGAATCTTCCCTTTGAAAGAGCCCTAAAGTTCGGGATTTGGGGTGTCTGCTTTTTAAAAAGTTAAAGTGCATAGATATTTATTTTGGGGTTATGGGAATATTTCTGCCTAAATAAGAGTTGTGAAAGCATTCCTGTACAGTTTTATCTACACTTCAGAAGGGATATAATAGCCTTAAAAAAGCACCTAATAATGCACGGGCAGGCTGTAAATAGAGATTTTGCATTAAGATCAAATCCTAGTACATCAGCTTGCAACACTTTAAAAATCTGTGATGCACAAATAATATTACTATAGTCCAGGATCCTACTTAGAGCCAATATTATGTGGTGGTTTGGGTGTTGCACTGTGACTCTTGAGTCCAGAGTTCAAATCCCTGCTTTGCCATGGAAACTCAATGGGTGACCTTGGGAAAGTCATATTCTCTCAGCCTCAGAGGAAGACAAAGACAATACCCCTCTGAAAAAATCTTGGAAATGATCTGAAGGCACACAAACACAATCTTGCTTGCAGTCTGTCTAGAAAGCTTTAAAATCTATCCCTTTGTATGCAACTCTTGCAGATTTATAAGGCGTTTTTAAAGGTGAAACCCTGAAGACTTGAAATGCACATTCTATATCCTTGTTAATACTGGTAGAAAGTACAAATTCAACTCTTAATTCAGTTTCAAATTAAAGCCAAAATATACAGCATAAACATTCTGAAACACGTCCTTGTTATATCTTTTTCATTCTTTAAAAGAGTCTGTGGCCATTTTAGCTTTCACTCCCCCTTCTTCACTTCAGTAGATGAATCATACTAAATGTAATACTTATCTTCCATAGCTATTGGGTATCATGCATCTTTCAACACTTCAGCTTCTTTCAGCATGCCAAGTCTGTGTTTCATTTCAACAGCAAATTAAATAACCCTCTCGATTTAGTATTTCATGCTGTATGTTGAAGGCATTCTTGCCTGCAATTAGTTATCTTTAAAAAAAGCTATATTGATCATATTCAATCCTCCAAAATGGTGTTTTTAGTATACTAAGCTGAAAATATATCTACAGAAAAATGTGAATGTTGATTTCTTTTTTGCATTTTAAGCTGCTTATAAGTTATACAGCACATTGTGCATTACCTGATTTAGACATTAATTGTTTAAGTCTTGTACAAAAATGGAGTTTTGATTCACAATTAAGGCTTTCTGCATGAAACAAAAATATGTATTCCTGATCAAGTCCCATTTGCAGCTACAAATTTATGTACTGCATGTTAAAAACAGATACCAAATCATTTATTTTAGTATTTAAAAGACTCATAACCTTGCTTCCCCCCAAGTCCTTTAAAAGACTACCTGGATTGTCTTATGAACTTATCTGGGAGTAAAGTCACGGAGTTCAGTGGGTGTGGAATGGATATACACAGTGTTGTGTCTTAACTTTGAAAAATCCGCTTGCTTTCTGTTATTAAAAATTAAAAGAGAATGACTTGATAACATTTCGTTCAGTCTGTGTCAAGCCATAAAATCCAAGCCTCCACTCCTTGATAGAACTGTGAAAGTATAATGTATAAACTGTATTAATTCACCACCTATATATGCCAAGAGTCATGGATTTTCCTTCTTAATTGAGCCAATTTCTCAAAAGTGAATATCGCACGTTTTGAGCAAATGGAAATTATAATGGCCAGTTGCAGTCATCTAGTAGTTTTACAGGCATATGTAACAAAAAATAATGTTCTTTTTAGTTCTGCAAGCAAAAAAATAATATACAGATCCAAACATAATGTCTGCAAAGTGTCCTGTGAATCTCTGCCTGGGCCCCCTTTGGAGTCCATACGAATAATGGAACAGTACATTAGCTTTTAATAATCATGACCAATCCCATTCTGATTTGATCACTCAGTTACACTTAGAAATGACAGCAAGTACATTTGTAGAGAATCTAGCTAGAGTTGCTTTCTGAAAACTGTTTGTATTAAGAGATGATAAATATGCTTTCCGCCATTAATCACTTTGATAATTATTCACCTTTATGTCTTTTAAACATTTATCAAGTGCATGATAATAAATAAGCTCCCTTTTAAAGAATAAGATTGTTCTGTTGCCATAGTAGTATTCATACTGCAATACAGGGCTTTCTCCATGCAAGAGTTGTGTTATTTAGTTTATATTGAAGATATTGTGCAACATATTTTTTTTCTCATACTCTGAGTATATTAACCACTTTATTACAGTGTGATTTTTTTTAGCGGGTTTTCAGATTTTAGTTAGTTGAAAGTAAGGTTGCTGCTAGGGATCTTAAAAGAAATCTGCAAAACTATTTTGGATTAGAAGCCCATATAGGTCAGGCAGCTGCCACTGCAGACACTGACATCACTACTGCATGAATGAAAACAGCTTCCTCTGGGTTTTTCTCCCTTTCTCGTCTTACTTACCCTCTTGCATTTTACGATGCTCTGAAATGTTTGTTTTAAATCCTAGATTAATTTTGATTTAAAGTAACATCGAGCCAAACAAGCTATCCTCTTAGCTTTTTGGTGAGTTTTATTTTTCTACATGTTTGGTTGTCAGCCACTGTTAGTGAAAAAAATAAAACTATTGCATTTGTGTCTATGTATGTGTACTTCAAATGCTTCAGAATATAGGAAGGCTTGCCATGTTCTTTTTTTCTGGACACTTGACATTTTTCTTGTGTTATATTTAAAGATTAGAGCATGTATTGTGAAAATGAATACTACATACAAGTTAACCAAAGTTTTGAGTTAGTGAATGTTGGATGTCAGAGCAGTATTTCATTAGTTAAATGACATTGCATTGATACGTTAACTGACCAAATAAAGATCGTTGCTTTCGATTTGGGGGATATGCAGATCACTTTTAAGATAGTGTTATGGTTTATTTTTATCATAAAAGTGTAATACTTCTTTGATCTTAAATTAATATGTAATCTTTAAAAATTAATATTAAAATAAGATTTAAAATGAATGATTTGATTGTTGTTTAGATCAGTATGACATTTGTGATTAATGCATTTATAATTTTTACATGCTGTGGTTGACCATTGATAAGGAAGCTACAAACACTTTATTTAATAGGTTTGGTAGTTTCTATTTAGATGGACCTAAGCATAGAATTACCTCAATTTTTTTCCCACCCCAGTATGTGAGCATGTTTCAATTTGGGTTCTATTAGCCAGTAACCACTAGGTAATCTATTTTTTGAGGTGGAAATGCAATTTTGACTCATGGGGAAATCATGGATATATGGTGAAAACTTTATTTCTGACTTTATTTCTGATGCTTAGTATGTGTGTCAGCTCCACTCCTCCGTAGTTAAAGTAAGACTGCTGATGGATCAAGAAATAAACGCTAGTGTCTTACAACTCACTGCATGATGATGTACATAGTCCTTTTCTGCAAAGATTGTGTATTCAAATGCCATATATGTATCTTGTAAACCCCTGAGAACTTTCACTAAAGAGTTTGAATTTAGACCATACAGTAAAACAGAGAAGAATATCTTCCATGTTTAGAATTGTTTGGTTTTAAGCAGAAGTCTGTTCTAACTTTATATAGAAATGCAATGCGGCCAGGGACATTTGTTAATCTATTTGCCTAAAACTGAACCTGAAATTGTGGTGGGATAAAGCTACAAGGGTTTGGGGGGCATATCCAAAGCCATCATGCCCTGTAGAATTGAGTGCCACGAAGCTTGTGTATGTAGTGTTTTCTTTGTATGCTGCATAGAGGGAGGAAATGCAGTTTGCCATTCAGGTGTTTAGATAGCGCCAATGACCTGGATGAATGGCAAATAGTAGAGCTGAGTAATAGGTTAAAATTGCTTGTGTCTGTGATTACATCACTGTCTAGAATGCAAGGAACTCTGTGAAACTGTTTTGTAGACCCATAGGGCTTCAAATTTCAAGTATCAGCTCTAACTCCACCCATCACACATGGCATTCTCCTGAACTTCAAAGTGGTGTTTGGTATGGCATGGGATCAGCAGTGGTAAGAAAACTGCATTCCAAACACATTTAAAGACCTGATATTAACCTTTTAAATCCTTAAATGGCTTAGGCCTAGATTGTTTGACTGACTGCCTTGTGAAACTGCCCAATTACTAATTTCCAGGGACCTTGCACTTTGTGGATTTTTGTGGGAGGCGGGGAGGGGGTAATGAATCTTGTGTCAGTGGGTTCCTGTGGGTGGAGACTTCTTCATAGTGACACTAGTCAGTCATGGCTTTCTTTCTCCAGGGAGTCCAGCAGTCCCTTCTCTTCCTGATTTTTGTACAGTTGATGAAAGCTTCCTAACCAAGAAGCTTCTTAACCAAGAATGACATTTTATAATGTCAGAAAAACGTGTTAAACACACAGGATACTAATAACTTGAAAGTAAATGTGTCAGGAATGTTAGTATATTCTTTGTATGTGTTGAAATAGCTCTGAGGCTTCAGTATCTGAAAACACACTTCAGGTTAAAACACATGATGGGGCAGTTGTAGATAGAATACTTGCTTGTTGAAATGTTTCATGTATGCTTCATTGCATTCTCTCTCTCATACACAATAATTCAACCTATTTGCAGATATAATGTACAACATTTCCAGGCCACAGAGACCTGGCAGGCTGACTATACATAAAAATGTGCAGGAGGACCATAACATGTATCATCTAAAAGCCCATATAGAGACAAACATATTACCTGTGGCTGCTGTCATTGAATGGTACTAGTTTCTTCCTAATAAGTTGACTGAATTTTTTGAACTTCATAAGATAACTTTGTGTCACGGAAACCTTCTAAACTATTTTGGTTATATTTGAAGTGAACATCACAAACCATTTTCAATACAAACCTTCAGGGACATTTCAGAATGAGGATATTAAAATTAGTGCCAAAGAAAATTGTATTTTTGAAAGGCATGTTACTCCATACATAATAAGATTTACAGTATTGCTGAATTGTGGATTTAGTTTACTTGATATTAGTGAAATAACTCTCACTGGATCTTGACTGAATGGAGCAGCCAGTCCCTTTAATCTCAAACAATTTCCTGATTTTTTGGGTGAGGGGAGTGTGCACTTTGTACATTATTGCCCCCCCCCCCCAAGTCTTAAATGTATATGTATGACTGTTTGTAGTCTAATTAAAGTTAACATTCTTACTGGCCCATATTATACACATTTCTCAATGGTGCTATTCCTGAACTCAATCAGCATGATATGACATGTTATTTACTGTAGCTTTGATGACTTCTGCTTCTAATTCACCAGATACTGTGCTGGGCAACAAGATGAAGTGCTTGCAAACAGGATACTGGTTTATGTGTACTTGCTGTAAGAGTGGTGCCCTCTAAACACACAGAAACAAATGAAAGGAAAAACTAATGGGTACTAACCATAGCTAGTCCCCTTTAGGAGGCACGGACCACTGAGAGAATTAAGAGGAAAATTGGAATTTAACATGTCTTTTAAAGAGCTATAATAGTAATCTTGATTTTTTTTCCTCAGAATGGAATATACAAAACAAAACAAAAACCCTTCACATATTTTCCCTGAATAGTGGGCCATAGAAAGGATGAGACTGGGGATATGTGCCAGGAGGTTCATGTCACTGCTTAAAAATAATTATTGCCCCCCCCCCCTTTCAAAAAACATAAATTGGGAAAAGGAGATAGGGACCACTGTGCCTGGATGTTAAATTTTGGGGTTGGAGATAGCTGAGCAATTTAGGTAATATGAGATTTTCATCTTGCCTTTCTGATACGGACATAAAATGTTCCAGCAGCTTTTCTGTTTGCTTAATTCCAGATCTTAGCCCCATTATAAGGCAATTGCATTGCAGGACTGTACTCCTGAGCTACAACTATATTGAGCAAGAGGCTCCAGTGTTTAGTAAATGTCACACTGCAATTGTGGGTTTCACTTTTGCTATTTGGATTATTCACGGAACTAATTCATATGCTCCCTCTAGGTCATCCAGAATTACTCTTTGGTCAATTTCCAGATAGACTACTTGAGGCATTTGTAGGGCCTTTAAGCAGATACTGAACATAGAATTATGCTGGAGGACCTAAAGAGATGTTTTCTCAGTTTAGAAAAAACATGTCTTGGACACCATAAAAAAGAACATATTTAATATGGGAGAATGTTGGGAGAGAAATGGAAATTGAAACTAATTAGGGACACTGGTGAACATTTTACTTACTGCTCTGTACATATGCAATAAAGACGTAGTTGTGTTTATATGGTTAAAATACAGCTTGTGCTGTCTGTATCCCAAATGTGTAATATTAGTTTTCCTTGTGTGGAATATAAGAGGACATAGTAAGCTAAAATTGGCATTTAAGAAAATTTTGTTTGATTGATTTTATTATTTGAGCACAAAGTATACACTTAAATATTATTATGCAGAAACAAGACAACTAACCAGCCAAAGCAGCTTAAACTCCATGGCTTTAATGTGAAGATCTATTTCCTTAACATTTGTTTCTTTAACGTGGTCGCTGTTTGGGCATATTATGAAATATTTGCTTATTTATACCTACAATACAGCAAATATTAGTTTTTCAAGATACCAAATTGCTTTTTGGTGTGTATATGAAGCAGGGATGGCAAAATTGTGCCCACTAGCTTGTGTTAGACTTCAATACTAGTTAGCCTCCGCAATCATGGATAATAGGAGAAATCTGGGAGTTGCATTTCAACAGTATTTGGATGCCTGCACTTTTCCCTTTCCTGACTGACATAGTGGGGAAAGTGGCCAATCACGTTTAGAGAGAAAGCATGCTAGATTCCATATTTAACATGGAAAGTTGTTTAATTCTTGTAAAATTAATACAATAGAAAATGCATACTCAAGAAAGTTGTGAGATAACATAGCTTTTATTATGGTGTGATCTAAAAAGGTTTGTATGAATGAGAGTTCTCACATGACAACTACTGTAGTTCTTCAATTGTAAAATGCCATCGATAGTAAGACACCCTGATTTCAGTACCATCACTGTCAACAAAAATACATGATATACCTACTATTTTAAGATGCACCCAATTTTTAAAGATGTTTATATAGGAAAAAGATGTCTTAGAATTGAAGAAATGCAGTACATCTTTAGTTTACTTTTGTCACAATCAGTTCAAATTAGACTTGTATATTCCATCTAGTTACAAAATAGTTGGCACTACTTTCTTAGTGCTAAGTATTATTAAGTATTTTAACTGTATTTTAACCAAAATCCACACTGTTATTTTTTTATTTTTGTATTTGCTTTATTTTAATCGTGACCAAAGTGTATGATTGTTAGCTGCCTTGAGTCCCCGCAGGGAGAAAGGTGGGTATAAATAAATTAAATAAATAAACAATATCCTAGCTGCATTTTTTCCTTCTGTGAGAAAGTTAGGAAGGAGTTGCTTTGGATGAAGGGTATTTTCTTATTAACATCTTTTGTATACATATTGCAAACATTTGGGCAACTAATTATTCGCAGCATCATATTCACAAGATTGCATATTACACGTTTCTGTTTCAGTGGACAGGCCAAAAGCCCAGCAAATTAGAACTTCTAGCACTATAAGACGCACCTCTTCGTTGGACACAATAACAGGACCTTACCTCACAGGACAGTGGCCACGAGATCCCAACATACACTATCCTTCTTGCATGAGAGATAAATCTACACAGGTAGGTGTAATACATTAATTATTAATGGTTAATTGTTAACTTTCTCAATTTAAGTTATTGGTGTGAATATAATCTTCCCAGCCTGCCTTTTCTATCGCTTTCTTTTCCCATAGCTCTTTCCTATGACACAACCAATCACACTAGGGTCCTAAGTTGGTTTCTCCAGGAAGAAATCCATTTTAGTTATTAGAAATCACCTTCTCCATTCATCATTGTGAGTTACTTCTTTTGGCCTTGGAGTAAATTTCTTCTTCAGTATTTTTGGTGGAGTAGGAATAGGCACCCACTTGACAATCAGTTCTGCTCTCAAAAGAATGAGAATGTAGTATACCGAAAATAACATTTCTTGATGTATCTAAAAGGATTTGCTTTTAGTGATCTTCAGTAAAAAGCCCTAAGGTTCTGAATAGTAGCAATAAAAGCAAGGTGGTTATTTGTGCTCTGCTATAGCAGAGCATTTGTTCCATTCAGGTCATAAAACACTGGTGTACTTCGAGATGCAAAATGCCATCTGCATAATCCCTGTGAGGTATTGAGCCTTTGGAAACAATGTTAAGATTTGTGTTATACCCATAAAGCCTTTTGCTCAGTGAAGAACAATTTCTTGTATTTATGTAAATAATTTATAAAAGCTGCTAAACATGCATAGGTCAGAGTTAGATGTACAAGGAACATCTATAATTTAATTTTTAGATTATTCCTTTTCTAATAGCATGACATCTCATGGTCTTAAAAGCACACTCTTCAAAGGCAAAATTATAATATTGACCAAAAGCAGTTTTCACTAATATAGTAAGCTTCCATCTCATACATTCTTTGCCCTTTGTTCCAATTTTTTCTCTTCAATGAAGGGTTTAGGAAGGGAGCAGTTTTCTGTGGTAGAACATTATTTTTTATTCAGATGGGTTTGTTCTTTGACATTTCTGTTTAGAATAATTGGATAGCAGCTAATGGTGAGGGAATGCCACCAGAGGTCCTAAATATCTTCTGCCAGTCAGTATAGACAATAGGAAAGTAAAGCCACATTTCTGTGAGTGAGAGACCACCTACTGTAAATAATACTGATGTTTGATGATGTAGAAATTCTTCATTTTTTATATAGATCATCTTTCAATCCATGTAGGAGCCATTAAAGCATAGATTAGAGGCTAAGATTAAAGAAGCTACAATACAAAGTAATGCACAAGATCCTTCTGCCAGAAACAAAGATTTTGACTTTCTACAGAAAGAGAACAAAGTGGGTCGTTTGGACCTTCAGTGCTAGGGAGGTCACTCAGAAGTCACTTCCCTGTGTTTTCAACAAATAAGCTTGTAACAGTGCTGGAACTGATAGAAAGGCCTCTCTTGAAAGTCTTAAAATAGGAGAAGGTTTATCTGCAGAACTGGAGTCTTCTATAACTTGTAGAAGGTCTAATTAATGTGGATACATTTTGCCCTCTTAAATAAAAAGTTGCCTGCTCAGTGATTAAACTTCAAGTCACTGGTTACATGATTATTGGGAATCACTGTAGCAGTAAAATAGTTTAAAGGAGCCCAAATTAACACTCTGTTCAAAATGATGTTACAACTTAAAATATTTTGTTTTCCAAAGAGATGAAGATAATTTTGTTAAATAATTCATCTTGGATTCCACCTCTGTTTCAGCATCATTTATTCAGCAGTATGTTGTTTTGAAAACAAATAGTATGGTTTACATAATTCAGAGACTGATTGACCAGATAACATCCTGCAACCAAGATGTCTGTGATACAGACACTGGAAGATAACATTAAACACATTTTAATTCTAGGATGTAGTTTAAACAATTGTTTGTGGCATCAATTATAAGTAAAAGAATTAAGTTGTTTTTGAAATTTGTGTTCTGGTCTTTGAAAAGTCTGTCAGAATAAATATGTTAATATCTTGGGTGCCATGAAACACCAAAAAAATCTACACTTAAGAAAGCATTCATTCATCATTCACCATTATCATAAAGTGCCTAAATTTTAAGACAACTTAGTATTGTATCCTCTCCTTTTTACCAATATAGTGAGTTGATACAGATTGAGTATCCTTCTTCTGCAATCCCAAAATCTGAAACTTTAGGAACTATGACCCATACATACTTGTACTGTATTTGAGAGGCTAGACAAAGACACGGCTGGAATGACTTACGAGGATCTGTGATCTTTGCCAGTTCATAGATCCTTGTATCTCTCTTCAGCTGAACAAATGAGCAAGATCATTACAGCCACCAGAAGTTGGAAAAAGGTAGCTGGCAGCCTTCCCCTCCCAGAATTAACTACAATTATTGGGTTCCCATCCATAGAAGACTTGGGATCTAAGATCCAGTAGTGGAAGCAGGGAGGAAAAGATAGGCGGCTGTTTTCTTATATGGGGCTCTTTTGTGGAACGACCACTAGTAGCTGCAGCTATCGTATCCCATTCTGAACCTTACTTCAGCTGGTGGGTGGCAGCGGAGGAGAAGCAGCCATTTTGGCCTTTGCATATACAAAGCTTTGCTATGAACTCAGTTGTATTATTTCTTCCCCCCTCCTCTCTTCTCTCTGGAGGTGGGAGAGCAGAAGAAAGCTCCTTAAGATGGCTTACTGCCATCTCTACTGCTTCCCTGTGCCATGGTATATGCCAATACCTGTACTTTATTCCAAATTCTCCCCCTCTGCTCCCAAGATTTTCGCATAAGGGATATCCAATCTGTGGTAATGTTTTACTTACGGTACATTATGAGCTGTAAAATAACTCTCCCTTCTAAAATGGTGAAAATGGCTAAGTTCTAATTGAATTATTCAGGGGTAATAATGATATACAATTGAACAACTCATCAACAGCAGAGTAATTTTGTGTATCTACATATAGGCAACTATAGGAGAACTCCATCCCTGAAGTATGCAGCTACTTTACAGTGGTAACTTTTGTGCACTTGCACATACTCTATATACTAACTTATAAGTAAAGAAATTTTAGTTAAAAAAACAACCCCCAAAATGCAGATTGATTTTTCCACAAATTGGTATGAGCATTGTATCTTAATTCCTATTTTAAAAAATGAACCATCTCCTTTTCTGAGTAGTGTGTAGAGCTTAAGTCTTTCTGGGAGAACCTAAAAGGAGCACCAGTCTCCTCTACTTTCTCAGCCTTAGCACTGTTTCTGGACTTTCTGAGTGCCTAAGTGGAGAAATAGCAGTGGTGGCCATGAGGTGGCATTAATTCTTTCATCTCTTCGCAGAATGACCCATGACCTTTCCATGAGTCATATCAAATTCCGTAATGTTGGTCCCCAAATCCGCCTTTGATTTATACATGACGTCCACTTATAGATGATATATATGGTAGTTTTGTAACAAATACCTTTAGTACCATAAAGAATCAGAAAACCACAGTAAGCACTCATGCAATATTGTGCAATATATAGTGTAGCCTAAAGAACCACATTTCTGTTCATACTTGTGTTAAATGTGTATAATTGGTATCATAATAATAATAATAATAATAATAATAATAATAATAATAGAAATGCTCTTTCCCTCCCTACTGGGGTAGTTTTCTCCTTTTATTCTTCTCATAGATGTGAGAAAAAATAACCTATTATTATTCATTTTTCAGCTTGACTTTTCAAAAGCGAGGGAATGTTTCAGATGGTAAAAGATACTGAAAAGTGTTTGAATATTAGTGCAGTGAAATCTTAATTTTTGACCATAAAATGAATTGATGCGGGGTTGCTGTGAGTTTTCTGGGCTGTATGGCCATGTTCCAGAGGCATTCTCTCCTGATGTTTTGATCATATCTATGACAAGCATTCTCAGGGATTGTGAGGTCTATTGGAAAGTAGCCAAGTGAAGTTTATATATTTATAGAATGCCCAAGGTGGGAGAAAGAACTCTTGTCTGCTTGAGGCAAGTGTGAATGTTGCAGTTGGTCATTTAATTAACATTTAAGTTGATTAGCATTTAATGTGGTGCAAATTAGGTGCAAAGATTACTGCAGATGCAGACTGTACCCAGGAAATCAGAAGACGCTTACTTCTTGGGAGGAGAGCAATGTCCAGTCTCGATAAAATAGTGAAGAGTAGAGACATCAGACTGGCAACAAAGATCCTCCTAGTCAAAGCCATGGTATTCCCTGTAGTCACCTACGGATGTGAGAGCTGGACCTTAGGGAAGGCTGAGCGAAGGAAGATCAATGCTTTTGAGCTGTGGTGTTGGAGGAAAGTGCTGAGAGTGCCTTGGACTGCGAGAAGATCCAACCAGTCCATCCTCCAGGAAATAAAGCCCGACTGCTCACTGGAGGGAAAGATACTAGAGACAAAGTTGAAGTACTTTGGCCACATCATGAGGAGACAGGAAAGCCTAGAGAAGACAATTATGCTGGGGAAAGTGGAAGGCAAAAGGAAGAGCGGCCGACCAAGGGCAAGATGGATGGATGGCATCCTTGAAGTGACTGGACTGACCTTGAGGGAGCTGGGGGTGGTAACGGCCGACAGGGAGCTCTGGCGTAGGCTGGTCCATGAGGTCACGAAGAGTCGGAGACGACTGAACGAATGAACAACAAGCATTTAATGGCCTTGCAGCTTCAAATCCTGGCTGGCTGCTGGCTGAG
The DNA here is from genome assembly GCF_037176765.1 of Anolis sagrei. NCBI lineage: Eukaryota > Metazoa > Chordata > Lepidosauria > Squamata > Anolidae > Anolis > Anolis sagrei. The sequence continues at coordinate 99,830,050 of NC_090026.1, read as the reverse complement.
ATCCTTTGTTAGGAGGTGTTAGGTGGCCCTTAATGATTATTGTCTGTAATTACCCATTTTTTTAGTTTTGCTCTTGATTTACTGTCCTGATTTTAGAGGTTTTTTTAATACTGGTAGCCAGATTTTGTTCATTTTCATGATTTCCTTCTTTTTATTGAAATTGTTCACATGCTGTGGATTTCAGTGGCTTTTCTCTGTAGTCTGACATGGTAGTTGTTAGAGTGGGTTGTTGTAGGTTTTTTCAGGCTGTATGGCCATGGTCTAGAGGCATTCTCTCCTGATGTTTCGCCTGCATCTATGGCAAGCATCCTCAGAGGTAGGAACTAGGAAAAAGGGTTTATATATCTGTGGAATGACCAGGGTGAGACAAAGGACCCTTGTCTGCTGGAGCTAGGTGTGAATGTTTCAACTGACCACCTTGATTAGCATACAATGGGCTGACTGTATCTGGAGCAAACTTTTGTTGAGTTGTTAGAGTGGTCCAACATTTGTGTTTTCGGATAATATACCATGTCCAGGTTGGTTTATCAGATGCTCTGCTATGGCTGATTTCAGGTTGAAGTAATCTGCAGTGCCTTTCATGTTCCTTGATTCGTGTTTGAGCGCTGCGTTGGGTGGTCCTTATGTAGACTTTTCCACAGCTATATGGTGTATGGGAGACTCCTGCAGAGGTGAGAGGATCCTTCTTGTTCTTTGCTGAACGTAGGATTTGTTGGATTTTTCTAGTGGGTCTGTAGATAGTTTGTAGGATGTGTTTCATCAGTTTCCCAGGAGCCCCCAGTGGCGCAACTGGTTAAACCCTTGTGCCGGCAGGACTGCTGAATGACAGGTCAGTGGTTTGAATCCAGAGAGAGCAGGTTGAACTCCCTCTGTCAGCCCCAGCTCCCCATGTGGGGACATGAGAGAAGCCTCCCACAAGGATGGTAAAACATCAAACATTCGGGCATCCCCTGGGTAACTTTTTTGCACATAACCAGTTCTTTCACACCAGAAGTGACTTGAAGTTTCTCAAGTCGCTCCTGACACAGAAAAAAAATCAGCTTTCCTATGCGGTCAATGGTTTCCTTGATGTATGTTAAGAACACTTTTCTTCTGGGTGGATGGCTTGTTCTTGGTCTTGCAGCTCATGTGATGTCTGTAGTGCAGTATCCATTGGCCTGTAGAGCCCAGTGTAGGTGGTTCAGTTCTTCTTGGAGAAGGTGGGGTTCACAGATGCTTTTTGCACGGTCTGCCAGGACTTTAATTGTGCTTCTTTTTTATTTGGGTGATGGTTGGAGTTTTTACATTGGTGTTCTGTAAACTGTGAACAAATTGTTGATTGGGTTTGCAGATGACTAGGGCATCTAGAAATGGCAGTTTTCCTTCATTTTCCCCCCATGGTGAATTGAATGTTTGTGTGTATGCTGTTGAGGTGGTCCAGGGACTTGTTTAGTTCTTCCTCAAATGGTGAAGGTATCATCCACATATCTGAACTAAAAAAGCGCACTATATGGTTCAGAAGGAAAATGTTTTTAAAACACTCAGAGTGACTTTTAAGCCATTATTTCATATGCTTTGTTGAGAGGAAATTGTACTGTAGTATTTTTAGACTCCTCTAAGTAGCTGAGGCAGAATTGAATGGCGTTTGACCCATTGCATCTTTCTGAACTTCTCTATTATTGTGACTCATTGTGGGTAAATAATTTATTTTTGAAGGCACCATCAGTGTAACTGTTACTTCATCTTGTGAGTTTAATGTGCTTGAAAACATTAACAATTGAATAGGAGGTAAGGATGCTAAGATATACGTTCTGCGTATGAAAACCTTGTTAAACTCTTGTGGTTGTCTTTTATCAAAACATCTAATTAGTTGTACTTAATTATTACTCTCAAAAAGGAAAATTGACATAGTAATAAACTTAAATCTGTGATTTTTTAGAATGCAATATTGACATACCTTCCTCTTAGTGTAGTTGATTTTATCCAAGAGTACTGTTGGCAAGGTTGGATGTTACTATTCCAGTAAGGAGCATGTTAAAGTGGATGTGTAGACTGCTTCATGCATTTCATTATAAGATACTTTGCAGCCATTGGTATTCAAATGGGGGGCAGCCATAACCACTGGAAGAATGCCCAGTTTGTATATAAAGCTTTTTTATGTGTGTATATGCGCGCGTGTGTGTGTGTGTATACACACACACACACACACATATAAATTTATATAAAGTTTATATATAAAGTTTTAAGCTTAGCACAGTGGGTTAAACTGCTAAGCTACAGAAAATCTTGCCAATTATCCGGTCAGCTCTCCTAAAAGTATGGGATCAATATAAAGGGAGGATATACCCCAAAACGCCACTCTGGATGTCCCCCCTTGAAGCCCACCAAAGGAAGGAATTGGGGTGGGGATCATGGCCAACGTATAAAGACCTGCTGTTCAGGGAAAGAAAGGAGATTAAATTAAAATCACAGGAAGAACTAAAAGATCAGTATGATAATATCACTTGGCTACAACATTGGCAGCTGAAAGAATATTTTAGGAAAGATAGCCAAACAGGCTTTATGGAAAACCCAACAGCCTGGGATAGACTTCTGGACAGTCCCAGAAAATATATTAGAAAGGCATATAAGCTATTACTTGAATGGTCAACGGAGGAAGAACGGATCAAAGAATATATGATCAAGTGGGCGAGGCTAATAGGGAGATCTATATCGTTAGAAGAGTGGAGTACTATATGGAATAGAAAAACAAATTACTCCTACTCTTACTACATTAAAGAACATTGGGTAAAAATGACTCATCAGTGGTATCTAAAACCAACCAAAATAGCAAATTTTTCCAAACACATGTGTAATAAATGTTGGAAATGCGGGGAAGAGGAGGGGACCTTCCGACACATGTGGTGGTCCTGCAAGATGGTAAGACCGTTCTGGAAATTAATTCAAGTGAGATGTCAAAAAATAGTAAAGAAAAACGTCCCCTTAAAACCGGAATGCTTTTTATTAGGCTTAACGGATGGGTTGTGGGCCAAAGTGACGGACAAACTGTTTGTGTATTTAATAACAGCAGCCCGTTTACTACTGGCCAAGGTTTGGAGACCTTCGGAGGAAGAGTGGATAGAGAAAATAATAGATATAAGGAATATGGACCACTTAACATATATCCTGTCAGCTTCACGCAATATGCCTGTAACGGCAACAAATTGGACCCTGGTTATAGAATGGCTCAGGGAAAGGAAGATAAAGATGTTAATAGATTAATACCACAACATAAGAAGTTAAGGAATAGTATCCAGGTGGAAGGCTAAGTTATGTAGGATGGCTTAGGAAGGATAATAGGAACAGCAAAAATAATTGGAAGAACGTGTAGGAATGTAAGAAATAGACTGTCCAATGGAGTGGAAAAGGTAGAGTATATGATGTACAGATAATTGAAGATATAAAGACTCACCTTTGTATGTATGAGCAAATAGAAATGTACTATTTAGTGGAAAATTGTAGATTTATAAGATAAGGTACTACAGGAAGAAGAATGAAAATAAACATCTTGGAAGTATAGAAGTACAGAAATCGACACTGAAATACCGCAGTAGGGAGAGGGGAGGTCTGCTGCCAATGCGGGCTCTTTTTCCTCTGTTTTTTAAATATTTGTAGGTGGTGTGCTATGTTATGTCTGTCGATGTAAGTTGGGGATGTCCACTGGGGGTGTTTATGTAGGTCAATGTCTGTTGTTATTGTCATGTCCCTTCTTTTTACTATTGTAATAATAAAATTCAATAAAAAAAAAAAGAAAGGTTGGCAGTTCAAGTCCACATCAAGATGAGCACCCGCCGTCAGTCTGAGCTCCCTGCCCACCTAGCAGATCGAAAACAGAAATGTGAATAGATAAATAGATTCTGCTTTAAGCGGGGATGTAATTAAAGGCCCATAAGAACATGTCGGTGATTTGAGCAATTTCATTGGGAGAACATCTAAGCATGACAAAGCTCCTTGACATGGAAGATGGAGCGATAGCACCCCCCCCCCCCCAGTGGCCGGAGATGCTGGAAATGGAAAAAAGTGGGGGAGGCCTTTACCTCTGTTTATGTAATGTCTGTCATTAATAATTGTATAATGGCATTGAATGTTTGACATATATGTGTTCTGTAATTTTTCCCTGAGTCTCTTGTTTTAAATTGCTTTTAAATTTTGTTAGATTTTAGCTATTCTTGTAAACCGCTCCGAGTCCCAGGGGAGTGGCGGCATATAAGTTCAAATAATAATAATAATAATAATAATAATAATAATAATATGGAGCTGAATACAAATAATGTATATAATTACTATAATTATTATAAAGTGTACAGGTTGAGTATCTTTTATCCAAAATCCTTGGTACCAGAAATGTTTTGGGCTGGGGGAGAGGATTTCCATATACGTATATGATGGCATGTGTTAGCGATGGGGCCTAAATGAAATTCATTTATGATTCATAAACAATTTATGTCTGTAGCATGAAGATAATTTCAACAACATTTTAAATAATTTTGTACATAAAACAAAGCTTGCATATATTGAATAATCAGAAAGCAAAAGTGTCACTATCACAGCCACCCATGTGGGCAGTTTGGGATTTTGATGTATTTTGGATTTTGGAATTCTAGATAAGGTATGCTGCCCCTGAATTTCTACCGCTGTGGGAAATTCTGTTCAAAAAAATTACAATTCCAAGCAAATCACCAGGGCTTACTTTAGTGTGGAAGGCCTTTTCTGTTCTTTCACCCCAAACTGGAAATGAACTTCCAGGTGCTTTTGATTCTGGAAAACAAACATTTAAAAGCACATTTTGGGGCATTGGCGCAGCATATGGGTGATCCCTATGGGTCAAAATTGGCCCTAGTCTGCCAATAATTTAAAAGCAGAATTATCAGCTATCTGGCACAAGACAGCTTTGTGTGCCAGTCTGATGAAGAATGAAAAGGACTAGCATTGAGATCAATATGAACTACCAAGGTGCATTTATTACCGTTGGTGATTGAAGTGGATTCTCAACATTTTCTGAATTTCTGTTGACACTAAACTGCACTCAGTGGATTGATCTTTGCTCAGGAACCTTAGTATTATGGTTCTTTGAAGATAATTAGGAATTTCTTAGAGAATTATCAACACCCTAAAGAACTAATAATTCATAGGATTTCTTTGAAAGAAATCACTAACAGCTTTATAGCAAATGTTCACATAAAGTTTTACTTGACAATAGCTCAGCTGAATTCCAGCTTTAAAACTATAGAGTTCTAAGGAACTATTTTATATTAGTTGAGTTAAATAAGCTTAGATAAGAAAAAGTAGTATAAATAAGAATGCTCACCACTGGTGTTCTGAAGCTTGTGATGCAAAACAGATTTAGCTTTTATGTTATTCATAGGTTAACTTTTAGGATGCTGTAGTATATCTTTTCCTTTTCTTCAGCTAAATATTTTGTGAAAATGATTTATTCTCAGAGAATCTGTGTTTTGAATTTACATTGAACATTTCACTTCCACACTTTTAAATAAATGTCCCCTTTGTTTTGAAACTTTTCACATCTGCTTTTATTCATGTGGCCTAAGCCACATTTTCAGTATAACAGATGTAGCATAAAAAGTGTGAGTGTAGCTTAGAATTACTATATTACATTGGCTATGCTGTTGCTGATCATGAATTACTAATAGAGTAGATACTTTTAAAATATGTAAGTGCATATAATAACAATGAAGATGTGAATAGCAAAGTATTGAGAACATACTCCATTTTGCGCTTTTGGTAGAGATTAGTAGGGGTTAGAACTGAGCTATGAATCATGATGTCTTCTAGTTCAATTTTTGCCCTGTTCCCTACAAACCCACAGCTTAGGGCAAGCCAATCTGATTTTTGCTTTGTTTCAGTTTTTATTTGCAATAATTGGAGTAAAAATAATACTGTTTGTTCTAAGAATATATGTGTGCAAAATGCCTTCAGTACTCAAAATACAAATGGTAAATGGTATTTCTTCTGGAGTTATAAATCTAAAACAGAGGCAAGTCACCAAATCATATTTGTTGGTTTTTGTTCATTTAGACACCTAGCTGTTGGGCCGAAGAGGTATTAGAAAAGAGATCTCATCAGCGTTCAGCTTCATGGGGCAGTGCTGATCAACTAAAAGAAGTAAGTGCTTAACCCTGTGGCAAGTGGGAAGCCCTCAGACTTCACTCTTACTGTAAAATGTTGTTAATGTATTTTGTATCTTTTCATGGGAGTACATCCATGCTTTTTGCTCCCTTATTCAAATTAAGCTTTCTCTGTGTGTGTAGATGAATAGCAAGCATTGGGGAGTCAAAGTGGATCTCTGTGGGAAGATTGGCATGTGAACTCTGTAAGGTCCACAGTTTAATATGTGATAAGAAATTAATCAGTCTGAGAAATCGTGTGAACCTCCGAGATATCTGAAGAGATGATTGAAATACAACATAATTCTGGCTCACACATTCTTGTGGTCTTTATCTGACTATAACTACCATGAAATATAGTTAATGAATTTGGGCCAGGAAATAAAAGCCATTTTATTTTTAAGGGACTGTTCCTGTTTTACTTGCATGCTCAGTCATTGTTGCAGGAATGGGATATGTCATATTTAAGTTATTCTGTAAAGTATTAAGAATCAGGAGGAGTAAGCCAGTGTAATGTAGTGTTGAACTAGGACTTGGGGAGGCCAGGGCTTGAATACCCACTCAGCCATGGAAATTCACTAGGTAGCTATGGGCAAGTCTCTCTCTCTCAGTGTTAGAAGAAGGCAGTGGCAAACCTCTTCTGAATTTTTTTTGTCCAGTAACCCTTGTGGTAAGTTCACAATAAATTGGAGCCTATTTGAAAGTACATAACAATAAATAAACCAAATAAGGTAAGAAAATGATAGCATTTACTGAAAGTACTGAGTGGCTTTGGATACAAGGGTAAAGCTTTTACAGGGTTAGAAAAAAATCTGTGTTGTTGATTACAACTCACAGAAGCAAAATGAAAGAACTTTCTGAATTGTACCCTATATAGTGCAAGTAAATTCATACCGTTTTATTTTTATTTTTAGAATGGCTCTTTTTCAGGTGCTCCAAGGTCTATAGAGCCAAGGCATGGATGATTTGTTCTGGTTAGCTAGTATTACTGGCTGGTTGTTTTCTTTAGGATCACCTTTCTTGAGCTATTTCAATTTACAAACACAAATTAACAAAAGGCTAGTGTTTATTATGGAAAAGATTTCAACTCTGATCAATCATGTAGAGCTACTTAAGTCTTTCCTTGGAAAACAGTAAGCAGTACTGTTTAGGACTACATTCTCTGCAGCAGGTTAATATTGTAGTACAAATACAATACACTTTTTTATCTTCAAAGATGAGATATGTTCAGAATTCTGGAGACAATTCAGAATTAATGTATTTTCCTTCCACGTGAATTACAGCTTTTATGGCTGTGATTCTCAAATGTACTACTTCATCTTGTCTAAAGTATCATAAAACTGCTCCATTCACTTTCAGTTTAAACCTACATTGTTCATGTTAGCAGTCAAGAAGAACGAACAGCAAAGAATGACTAAAGTCACAAGCTACCTTTATGTCTGGAGTGTAGTACTGTATTGCATTTTTGCAATTAACATTTGTTAAGACTGCTATCTCTCTCCCTTCCCAAAATGAAGATTTGAGCACTGTGTATTCCATGCCTTTTGTTACTTGATTTTGTTGCTTCTTCCAATCAGATTGCCAAACTGAGGCAGCAGCTCCAGCGCAGTAAACAAAGTCGTCACAATAAAGAAAAAGAACGTCAGTCACCTCTCCATGGCAACCATATAGCAATCAATCAGACACAGGTAAGTAGACCATTGGGTTTGTTCAGATAGCTCAATAGGATTGAATAAGGCAATATATCCTTTTTGTTCTGAATTCTTATGTACATTTTAAAATTGTATTAAACCTGTATTTTGAAAAGATGTGAAAAGAATTTTATTCCATTATAATTGAGCAATGTTTAGTTCTAGGAAAAGATGAAGAAATAACACCATGATTTAAAAAAATCTTCAGCAGATATATGGTTATAGCATTGTCCAATAGACTTAAGAACGTTGTCTATTTTTTCCAGTGGACAGCTTGACGCCATTATTGAATTATGGCCACTTGCCTAGAAATCTCTTTTAGTACTGTTGAAAATGTATGTGTCTGATAATTTATTACTAAAATGTGTAACTGTTGGAACAGCAAAAGAACAGTAATATATTTAATTTGTCTTATCACTTACTCTCATTATTCCTTGTTTTACATTAATCTGCAATCATGTTTTACATTGAATATAGTATAATGTTGCCAACAAATAATGTGGTAGATAATATGGAGCCCTATAGAGCTGTGCTTTTATTATTATTATTATTAATAATAATAATAATAATAATAATTTATTAATCTTTTATAATGGTAAACAAAGCTAATTTTTTTATTTTCTTATCTATGTATTAAGAAATGTGCAGAGGTCTAAGTCTAAATAAAATCTCGCAAAACTTATAGTTTTTCCTTTTAATTCGCTATGCAAAAGTGGCTTACAACAGATAATCTTTTGTAATGTTTGATAAGATTCGAGACAGCCCAATGACTTCATTGCCTCAAGTGGTTAATGCTGTTCTTGGGAGCTCCTCCTCCTCTTCTGTGAAGAACTGCAACAGCTCAACCTCCTGTACCCAGAAGTGGTGATCATGTATTAGTGTACAGCATTTTCAATTTTTTTCTCAAAAACTATTTGGTCAAATATGCTCCTATACAGTTCCAGCTTTGTGGAATGCTGTTTTTTAAAAAATATTTATTGCTCAAATTTTTTAATCCAATATTGTAATATAAACAATAGTTTATATCGTAGTGCACATTATGTTATTTGTAGTCTATCTTTGTTTGGGGGAGTTTGCTAGAATAAGATCTTGTACTAATAAAATAGTCACTTGGTTTTGCTTGTGTCTTGATTGTATTGTGCAAGTATCTTGGTCATCTAATATGCTTACTAAGAAAGCACGCTTAAGACTAAATTCTTACAGCCTAAAGCAGGAGTAAGCTCATTATATTTGGTGTGATTTTCTTCTTAGTATACAGATATGACATAAGGTTGATATAGAACACAAAAACAGCAATTGCTAAATATTTGCCCAGTGTAGTTGGGATTAGAAAAAAGGTGCTCATCTTAAGTTCAGCTGATAAATAATAGTTAAAACAAATAATAAAGATTGATCAGTTGCTTTCTATAGTTCATCATTTCACACCCTTCTGAAATACTATGTTCTCCCATGTTAGAATAACTTTGTGATAGGTCACTGATGTTCCTCTTAATATGCTTGCTCAGTTTATATAATGCATTTGGTTTATATCAGAGTCAGTTCTTTTTGTGTTGCATGCTATTTTGTAAGTCACTAAAAGAGTAGCATAGTGAGTTAATGGACCCATTTTCATTGGAAATCTGCAGCCACTGATGGGCTTCGGGATTAAGAAATCAATGCATGTCCCTTTGTTTTATCATTTCTGTACTTTAAGGCTAAGTTCAGAAATCAGCCTTTTTTCTCGTAGGTTTTAAGTGAATCTGACATATCTCTTATTTGCTCTATAGGCTTCTCTCTCAAGGTCAGTCCCTATGCCACTGTCAAATATTTCAGTGCCAAAATCAACTGTTTCACGTGTGCCATGCAATGTAGAAGGCATAAGCCCTGAATTAGAGAAAGTGTTCATAAAAGAAAACAGTGGAAAAGAAGATGTGTCCAAGGTAAGACAGATGCTAAGAGTTTTATTTTGATGGGCATGATATATACATGGAAATTAGATATGGTATAATTTTTTCTAAATTTTTTGAAATGAGATCATTTAATACATATAAATAATATATCTATCTTCTTCGTGGTCTCTGAATCACATATGTGGTTTACTGTGCTTGCACAGGCTCCAACGGAAAGGTTTTCTAAGCTCCAGCTTTCAAGTTTTGGCGGTAACCCCATCCACTCCTCTGGGGGCATAAATATGCCACACACCAACGGCTCCCCAGTTCCTTTTCATCCACTGCTGCAGCAGCTCAATCAAAAAGCCAGCTGTATTGCAGACACATCATGTTGACTACTTGCTTCAAGAGATGTGGCCAATGCACCGTGAAAATGCAGGACTCAGACAGACACTATAAACGCCTCCAGTGCTTGTTGGAGAGCCATGTAGTTGGCTTCTGTCAGTACTGCCAGGTATTCACAGTTCAAGCCAGGAGAAACAGAGAATCAAAGCTTTGGGCGATCCTCTACCAGTAAACCCTGGCTCCCTCCACTTCAGCTAAATTGAACTCAAAATCAGGTACATCAAATCAGCCAATGCCATCAGTAGCTCCATTGACCTCAGCCTCAATCACAACAGTACCTTCCTCCTCATTCATGAGGATCGCCTTAAAGTGCTCACTTGAAGAATGGAAATGAGCTGCATTTCAAGCATCACAAGAAAACCTTCCTTTGATTCCCCCACCACCAGATAAATAGTTTGAAGTGGACCTCAGAAAAAAGAGAAAAAAAAGGAATATTCAACCCTCATCCACTTTTAAGAGCAGAAACAAGATGCCCTCCTCAGCAGCATCCACACACTGCTCTTCGCTGGCCTTACTGTAACAACAGCCTTCTCCGACCCCACAGAAACCACTCTTGGAAGGCGAAGTACAAGACCTAGTCACCCCCTCAATCGGTATGCATGGGCATCCAAGTACCAGTGATGATACATGGCCCTCCATAAAGCTCCTGCCATCAACTTTTCCCTGCTTAAATGAAGACCACCTCTTCAAAGTATGGCAAACAGCCCACCCTGCAAGAGTATCTCACACTTCTGTGGAGTCAGCGGCCAAGCAGCACGCACCAATCTCACCTTCTCCAACTGTGGTGCTTGGACTTGCTATGTCAAGACCTTCCCCCCTCCCAAGGTGCAACATGAGGCTACAGCTCATTGGCCAGTGACTGCAGCCCAACACTGTGACTCCAATAATCTATCACTGTGACTCAGATCCTCGGGATCTGTCCTGTCCCTTGGCATTGACTTCTCCCCGACAAGTAGCCTTGGTAGACCCACCATCTCCCATGGATAATATTCAGGCATTCACAAATCAGATGGTCCAAGTAGCAGAAACCCTTGGAGGTAAAGCAATAATCAAAGGTGATGGATGACCTGGTCTTCAAAAAAGTCCAGAGTCAAGCATCTCCAGCTACCCTGCTTTCTTTTCCTTCATACCTCCTAAAAGTCCAGAGGAGTGGGCGGTGTTATTGCCAAAATTCAAAAGCTAGAGCCTGGAAAACTCTGTTGGAGCCTGTGCAAACTCAGTAAACTCACATATGTGACTGCGCAGAGGTTCACTAAAAAAAAACCAACCAAAAAACACAGAGGTATGTAACCTGCCCATTCTACATATTTTGAAGATATTTTGTAACATATATATTCCACATTAGAATAGCTATGCTAACTAAGAACATACATATTTTTTCTAACACTTGTACATATTAGGTAATAAGTTTACTTGTGTTTTCTTCAAGGAAATGGTAGTGTGAGATGGCAGAAAGTCAGTACGCATTGCTTTATTTAACTGATGGTGATGGTAAGACAATCAGGACATTGTAGAAAGCTTCATTTCAGTATCAAAATTTAACACTGAAAATTTAAAACACAGTTAAAGTGATTGGAATTTTACTGATGCAAGATGTGAGTAATGTTTTAGTTGCCTGGTGCCTCATGTAAGGAGAAATGTGGGATAGAATACACATTGAGCACTAGTGTTAATCTGGTTATTATAGCTGCAAACATTAACAATGCTAATTTAGTAATGAAACAAATAGCCATGTAAGATTTATGCTCTTTTTCTCAAAAAGTATTGCTGGAGGTTTACTTTCCTGCCATACTAAATGGCAGTCTGATCCAACATCACATGAGGAGGAACTGTGGTGACTTCATTAGGGCTCCTCAGTTTTAAGTGGTTTGCTGGATTGTTGCCAGAACTTTCACAATGAAATAAGACATTCTCACCTCAAAAGACACAACCAGATCTAATGCTTTTTTTTTATCTCAAGAACTAATACTATTGGATAAGTCCAAACTGACTGATGGAGAATAAATCCAGTGTTAGTAATACTTAACAACTCTAATTACAGGAGTGAAAAATACTGGAAAAATTGCCTTTGAATTTGTGATAATTGTTCCTAAATCTTTTAAAGTATTTTGAAGAAGTCTTTCATATATGTTAACAATTATTTTCCTGTTCCATATGTAAATAGTTGTGGTTTTTTCCTGTTGAACAAAGGCTGTTATCAGGACATGACTTGTCTATCTTCAGCTATACTATGCCATCTTATATTTCGTGTCAATTACCGTGCTGTATAATGTAATTTTACATGGATCTCTGCTGAATGAGAAACACTATGTTTTCTTTAGTATTCTCCATCAGCCCAACAGCACCAGAAAATAGTTTGAATCTGTCATTGGTATGAAGGATACTTTAAAAAGTTGAGAGTTGTCATGATCCAGCTCTGCCCCATCCTACCCAAAGAATGATTCCTGATAGACTCTTAATTTGAATATTTTTGAATCATTAGAACCAGATAAACTCTATGATGGCCACAATAGAAAAAAAAGTAATTTGGGGGAGGGTGTCCTTATGAAGAGTGCAGAATTCTTGCTGTGGATTAAAAACCTGCTGCCAGTGCCATGGTTTTATAAGATTATGCAGTAAACAAAGCAAATGGAAAATAATCTTGAAATACATATTTATCTTACACGAAAGAAAAGCTATTTTTATATATTCATTGATTCCATTTAAACGTTTTGAAAGAAATGTCCGAAGTAGAATTGCAGCATTCTTTATGTCCAGATTTTCTAAAAATGCCCTTGTGCATTGAAAGCCCTGAATATAAATGAAGGAGAAAATATTATTCTTCATTGCAAGAACAATATTTTGAGGACTCTAGGATTAGTAGGTGCTTTTTAATCTTTCAGGAATGTGAACCACTTATTTTGAACACACTAACTTTTCCAGAACTTTTTCAGGAGGAAGATATTGTTTCATCCATTGTAGACTTTCTCTTCAGTTGGTCGACTCAGTATTTTTCTGCATTGCTATTTCTGAGTCTTCCCATAATGGCCTACATTTTCATAGTATGATACCTCCAACTTTGCGACCCAGAATTTAATCTATATTCATGTGTTTTAAAGGCTTTGTCAGTTTTGACAGCTTTTAGATGAATTGAGATGTGAAATGGTTCATGAAATTTTGCTTGTATTTGACGTAGAAATACTATACTATAACTTCTATACCTGTATTGTAGAAACCCATTTTGAAAAATCATATAGAGCAGCTATTTTGAAAAATCATACAGAAAAATCATATAAAGTTTTCTGGACACTTTTTGGACACTAGTATGAAACAATCATAAATCTTAACAAAACGAATTAGCTAAGGAAGAGCAAAAGTAATATATGCTGAGGCAATCCCTTCTATTACTGTTTCCTAACCTTTAGGGCAAGATATCAGGGAATTGTTGCTGAAAGGAGCAATATGTTTGGGTTTTTTTTGCAAAAGAGAAGCTTTGAATTGTGTCTCATAGTGATAAAAGTAGTCATTTAAAACTGTGTTACTTTTTGTGTCTTCTTTAATTAAATGCCTTGGTTTTGTTTTCCTTTCATACTGTTATATCCTTTTCTTTTTAAAAAATCATTTGTTTAGTACGGATAAATCTCAGCATGAGGGCTAACTGTCAAAGTGCATCCAGCCCCAACATTTGTTTAAGGATATAGCTGCACATTTGAGTGACTGAAATTTTCATGCCGTCTGTTGAACTAAATGAGTTGAAGAACAGCATGGCATTGTGTCATTTGCCTCCTTTTGTAGGAAGTTGACTTCCCTCCCTCTCACAAGGTCATGTCTGGTTTGAAAAAAATTAGTACAGGTCAGAGTGCCCTCCAGGTCTCAGACTTCACTGCAGGAGAACAAATTGTAACTGTGCATTTTAATAATGTTGCTTTTGTTTGCAGCCCTTGGATATTCCTGATGGCCGAAGAGCACCGTTACCTGCTCACTATCGTAGCAGCAGCACACGCAGCATTGATACGCAAACACCTTCTGTCCAGGAGCGCAGCAGCAGCTGTAGTAGTCATTCCCCTTGCATCTCTCCCTTTTGTCCTCCTGAATCTCAGGATGGGAGTCCTTTTTCCACAGAAGACATGCTGTATGACCGTGACAAAGGTGAGGGCCAATTTGAATCGCTAATCCTGGCTGGCTTCTACTCAGCAGTATGCTCATTGTGCTTAAATCAGATTTTTTTCTGTCCTGTTGATGTGAATTAAAACCACTCATAATTGTTTTTGCTTGTTTACATATGTTTTCCCTCTTGTTTGTGCAGTTTCACAAACATCTTCCATAAATGTCAGAAAAAACACAGCAAACAAGTCTTTTATCTATTTTCATGAAGTTAAAGAAAAGTGTTGCTGAGATGTTCTGTATAAAATAGTGCATACATTGTTGGTCAAAGAAGTGAATCCAATTTGTGGTTGTGTTTTTAAGTAATTAAACTTTAATTTGCCCTCCCTTTATTGTTCATTTGGCGGCATTAAACTAGAAAGATAATACAATTCTTCCAAATCAGTGCACACAATATTATGGCATGGGAAAGACTTCGGTGATGAATGAATCACTGGCCAAATTTTGCTATCTATTATTTTAAGAGTGCAATCCTTTCTATGTCAACTAAGAAGTAAGCCCTGTTGAAGGTGCTCCCAGTCAAGTGAGTATAGATTGCAATCTGTTTGCAAGAGTTAAAGTAGAGATGTTCATAGTTTTGGGACAGAGTCAGTGCTTTTGTGCCTTTGCAGTGCTATGCAAGCATGGATGTTGGCAGTGAGCATGGAATTCAGCACGCTTAACATTTTGTTTTTCCTTTCCTTTTTCTGGTCACTATGTTTTTTAACCTTAATGACTACAAATATATATAGTGATTGACTAGTCTCAATTTAAGTAGATCCCGTTATTGATCCATCTCTAGTTGGAGCTGCAGCTGGATTTAAGTGTACATACTAATTTGCTCCATGGAGCATTTAAGATATTTGTGTAGACACTGGCCTACAAATATCTGAAACATGGTTTGTTAGAACATGCCTTGTGATCAATTTTTTGTGTAAAATTGATGAATGCTGTAGAATTTTATTATTCTGTATATTTATATTTAAAAGCAAGTCAAATACATATTTGGTCAAGAGGGACATTCTATATTAACAACATCATTCAGGTTTGGAATACAAACAGAAAAAACAGGGGAATATTTTTTTCTTATTTCATATATTATTCATTCACCAAATGAATGTGCGTATCCCTTAATTTTAAAGCACATTTAGTCATTTCTTCGTTCCATTTTATACTTTTTCTGTTTTTGTTTCTTTTCTGTAAACGGTCACTTTCTACACATGCTTAAACTTGGCTTCCCTGTCCCTTCAATTTCTTTTCTTTCTATTTCCAGCCCCATCTGACTTGTTTTCATTCCCTTTCTCTCTATTTAGGTATGCTTTCACTATACATGGAGGCTTCCTTAAGTCCATGTGTCACTGTACTGCTTCTTCTGTCTTCTTTATGTTCAGTTGGATTCATTCAGACCTTTTATCAGAAAAGATGTTCTTGCAGTACAACCAACCCCCTTCCACCCAAGGAACATCACAGCTTGGTTGTATTATGGCTATGTGTTTCATGTTAAAATGTAGGTTAAGAAGATGATCTAGCATTTTGATATGTAAATAAACATAAAATGCTATGTTGTGTTGAATGGAAAGCACAACAGTAATTAATTATGTCCTCTTTCCATATCATAGCAGGGCGATATACACATAAAATTAAAACATTTTAAATTATTTAAATAGATTAAACATATTGAATAGTTTGGCAATTTAAAAAAAATGTTGAAAAGATTGCATCAGGTCACCCAGACAAGGCATTGTGTCCCAGTTGAGAACATTGTCTTCCATTTTCTATTGGCAACAATCCCTTTAAGACCAATGTTAAATGCTGTCTACGTGATGCCTGGGTGAGCAATTCGACTGCCAGGATTTGCATGAGTTGGAGCTTGCAAATCACCATCAGAGACCCAACATAGAATACATTATAGTAGTTTAATATGCAAGTTAGGAATGTGTGAACTCCATACTGTGTCTGCATTATCTTTATCCAAAAAGGGCTGTAGCAGGTGGACAAATAGAAGCTGCCCCAAACACTCAGCAAGTCCATCAAGTATAGACTGTTTCCCAATTGCTGGATACAGGAATCACCAGTAAGCAGATTCTTTTTATTGTCAGAATTCAGCTTCACTCCACTGCCTTTCAGTCAGCTGTCTACAGTATCCAGGCACTGGTCCATCATCTGCAACACTCCCAACTATGATGCCCAGGAAAGGTAGAGCTGAGTGCCATCACCCATAGATCTGATAACCCCACCCATGGGAGATATGGTGGAATACTTACATGCCATGGGGTGGGAGGGATAAGATGAAATCCTTTGGCACCACACACCTTGATAGCTATGGAACTGAACAGAAATTTCCCAATACCAGTGTCTCAAACCAATATTGTGCGTACTGTTAACAGATTGCTTCCTACTCCTAGCTCTCAGACTTGGTCTGACAAAATACCTTCTTTATTGGCATCAAGATCTGCCAAAAGATCTAGGAAGATCAGTAGGATAGTATTCCTCATGTCTTTCCTTCATTCCTGAAACCAAACTGAAATTAGTCCAGATAATGAGATTCTTCTGTCTGATGGTCTCCAGCCACCACATGCTGAAGCATCTCATCCAAACAGAAGGTATTAGCAGTAGGAGGGTAGTTCTTTCAGAGCTTTAGGTCCAAGGGGATCCACTTTAGGAAAAAAATACCGTAAGTTCTTTCAAGATAGCATGTACTTTCCTTGAGAATTATCCCCCCTGAACGTACTCTTTGAGTCACATTTCGGGAGATAAAGTGGGGTAATAATAATAATAAGCATCATCAATCCCACTCTACTTGACAGCTAAAATGGGGGGGGGGGGAGGAATCTTACATGTGGTGGAACAAACTGATTCAAGCAACTTGTTGACATTGTAAGATGACATTAACTGAAATTGATCCAATCCCCCACCCCCAAAAAGTTGCTTTCTAAGTCAAATATATAAAGACTTTAATTTTCTCATATTTTCATAGCTTTTAACCTGTTCTCTACAGCCAGAATGTTGTCTTTTTAACATAAATATAAATTTAAATCCATTTTACTACTGTGATTATTCTGCATGGTCTCTGAGTTTGAATCATATATAACTTCTGTGCACTTCCAGTTTTGACCCTGTTCCAAAGTTCTAGCATGAGAATTGGCACATTTTCCTCCCTCTGGGCAAGTTTTGCCTTGTGCACCTGCCTTACAGGAGGCCCAGAGTTCTGTATAAATCTGATTAACTGCCAAAATTGTCATATTTTTTTTGTTATTTTAAAATACATTTTTTGATTAGCCACTCTGATGTAGTTACAACTTTAAAGCCTGTGCAAGGTCACTTGTTCAAGCAGTTGCCTGAGCTGTCTTTGGAGCAAGTGACAACTTGATAGGCAATGCATCTGTTCACTAATCTGGTGGCCACTGAAAAAGTAGATTTGCCAAAACAACTGTGTAGTATGTTTAATTCAGCACAAAGAAATAGCAGGTTTTCTAGATAAAATACTGCTGTTTATGCATGCTCAGATGCATGTGATTTTATTTTATTGTATCTTGGCCTTAAAAAAATCCTGCTGAACATTATATTTTCCCACTAACTTAAAAAACAGCTAATATTTTCTTTTCAAAGCAAAACTTTGCTGGCACCAGGTTAGATAAATAAAACATGCTATCTCAGTGAATATTAATGCTGAATGTTCTATTTCTTTAGAAGCTTGGCAAACACATAATGTCTTTGTTTTTAACTGTTGACTTACTTGGGTTGTAGTCACTGGCTCCAGTTTAATAATAGGTTTATAGGGATGTCATTATGTAGACCTTTCCTGTCTATTGTAACAGGAACTAACAAGGGTTCTTTTATTGTTGAATACAGTTTTCAACTGCCAAGTATGTATTACTATTTCAGACAGGAGTATGTATTTATACCATGGATGTGGAGTAGGCCGTTTTCTGGAAACAACTTGAAATAATATACAGAGTGATTTACTGCAGTATTTGTCCATGCAACAACTTTGAATTGTGTATCAAACTACTTATTCTCTTTTGAGAATCTTTGCTTTCTAGAAAAGGGGTTTTCATTCTATTTTAATTGGAGAAATTGGAAGAAAAGAGAAGTAAAGCTAAATAACCCCCAGGGAGGCATTAGTGGTGATGATAGTCTGATTGTATCCTGCCCTATCTTCAGATTTATCTTGTGCAGTTGTTCTGATTCTTTGGGTAATTGTCTAGAGAAATAAACCATTCATAATGCTTACTCTTCCCACTTCTCCCTTCTAGAGTAGAGAGCTCTAAACCTTTTTTCTGGATCCAACTTTCACAGAATTAGTGTCTGTTCAAGCCATCCCTTTACTTTAGGGTTCTTCCATGAAGGTTCAGCCTGTGAGTTGATAAACATCATGTACCAGTTGTTTTGGAAAGAGACATGCTCAATTTGAATGTCTTATGTAAAAGTGGCATTTAAAATGATAGCAAAAGGTTATGTGGTTTTGTTCCCTGTCGTAGGTTTTATTTTCTTCTTCAGCTGAATTTCCATTGTACTTTTCAGTAGTAAATCAGCTTTAAGCTGAGTCTGACTGTGTCTCTGAATAAAAAATGGAAGTTAATAATTGATCAAGCGTGGGGAGAACTAACCTGCTGGCCAGACACAGACCTGCTTTACATTTCTAAAGCATCTTTTCTTTTCGGTCTGAGGCTGTGCTTTGACCACAGGCTCCACTGCCGCTCCTAGGATAGGATCAGCTGTTTACTTTACATTTCTATAAAGAGTGGCTTAAATAGGTTGAAAATTTCAAAAGAAAGTCTGCAAAAGGAACTCATGGTCTGCTTTGGGATGGGAGAGTGATCTTGCACAGCAGGAGGTGGAAAAAATGTTAATGGCACCTGTTGTGTGTGTGAGGAAGGGGAGGTTAGCAAGGGCCCAGCCTGCAGTGTGATTAGAAGCAGTTATATAGCATTAAAAGTGCCAGCTCCATGGGGTGTCAGTGATTAGAATTCAGTTTGGTGACCCCCTGTGCTATTTACAGCCTGCCGGTTCACTTTTGAGACCTTGCTCTACAAAGAAAGATACTTGTTTTTGGCCTTTATTTTTTTTTGAATTCTGAAACAGAAGTCCACTTCTGATAAGTACATTTCTCCTTCTTTTGGTAACAGACTGCACCTTTAATGTTGACTGGCCATCTGTTTAATATAGCTACTCTCAGTTAAAGAAAAGTTTGCTTACTACACATCATTTGCTCCAGTATAAAAAAATCAGGACTTTAAAAGGGATTTAGAGGGCATATGGCACTGAATATACATAATAGCAATGCTGGAAAAAAACTTGTTGTTTGAAGTTAAAGAACTGAACAATAATAGAAATGTTTCCATAGATAATCACTGTAGCTATACTTGATTAAATACAGATATAGAAGTTAATACTGGCAGATCCCTGCAGATTGACAATCTTTCATTTTTGTTATATTTGTGTGGGGTTTTGCTTTCTCATCAGAATGTGGTTACTTAATTTGTGGGAATAGGAGGACATTTAGAAACCGATAAAAAGGATCAGGTCACTCATGGAAGAAGATCCAGAAAAGTACAGAGAATTGTTAGAGACAATAAAGAAATTTAGAGATGAAGAGCTGGAACATCATGACACTGGACTCGACCATGATGCAGCACTGGCTCAAGCATATTCTGTTCTGAATACAATGCAGATAGAATGTAAAGCGGCAATATTTTTATCAGAAAGAATATAGCAAACGTTTTGACAATACTAGAATAACAGGTGTAAATTAAGGATTTATCAGTATATTTCAATAATATAAAATAAAATTATTCAATAATAAAAAGGAGAAGTTATAGCCAGTTTTTAAACACTAAAAAAGAACTGGGATTTCTTCCTCAGTTGTCTCTGTGAGTCACACAATTGTGTTTGATTATACCTGTGCGGGCTTAACAGAAACTTTTCTATACATCTTTGGTTCAAATTTTAGCGGTAATCTCAGGGCATAAAAGAGCACCCTGGCCAGTTGCTTCCTAGTTCCTTTTTGTCCACCACTGCCATAGCTCTTCAGGAACTTCGTGCTACCTTCCACGCTTCGTACCGCCTTTTCCTCATGTTGACCACACGCTTCAAGAGGTGCTCACAATGCCCCACCAAGATGCCAAACACCAATGGCATTGGCATTATATAGGAACTGTTTTTCCTTTTAGTATCTTTTCTGTATATGGCACCATGAACAATATTTCAAAATGATTTTGTATTTCAGAAGCTATTTATGACATTTTCAGGGTTTATGCATTGATAAGGCACGGCTGAATTCTGTATTACCATTAACCACTTGCCTTTTTTTTAATATAGTAGAAATATTGACTTGATCATTTACATTTCAGAAATGCATACTGAAGAACTTATTTGTTTCCAGGATTATCGCTTTTCTTTATTCAGTTTGTAGCATTAGGATAAAAAGTACCTTCCTGTTATGCACTGCTATATAGAAGATTGTGGCTTCATTGAAACCTTTATCGAGAAGAGAGTGCTAGAAGCAGCCTACAGTGAAAGAAGTTCAATAATTTGAAGTAAACGGGCACTAGTGGTAAAGTTTTGCAAAAGCCACTGTGTTTGGAAATCAGATTTAATTAAAAAGCGCTCTCAATCCCTAGTAATGCAACTGCTTTAAATTTTCAGACAGTGGGAGTAGCTCACCGTTGCCCAAGTATGCCTCCTCTCCTAAACCCAACAACAGCTACATGTTCAAACGAGAGCCCCCAGAGGGATGTGAGCGAGTGAAGGTCTTTGAGGAAATGTCGTAAGTAAAGCCTTTTATATCAGCTGGGATCTGCAAATACAGGAAACCTTTTCACTGGACCTTTTTCAACTGCAGATGAATAAAGTACTCCAGCTGATGAGAGTTTTTTTCCCTTTCAGAAGCAAAGCACTCTTGCCGGTTTTGCACAGTGAAGAAATTGAAATGTTCCTGTAAGGGGGAATGGAACATTTTTATTCTTAACTATGTGGCCCATATTTATAAAAATATAACCAAAGGGGAAATGCAAGCTGAGCAATGGTTTCTTTAGTATTTCAACAAACATAACTGCAACCTGCATAAAACTACCTTTGAAAGGATAACAATGTAGCTGTAGTTCTTTAGCTTTTAAAGTTTGACAGCAGCAGCTATGGCTAGAGTTCTTTCAGTGAAACTTAATAGTTTCCTTGAGATAGTTATGTGTGTGTATGTGTATCCATATGTATCTAAGAGAGACTGAGATAGCTAATAAATGCAATAGAGCCTCTGTTTCCCCTTTTGCTTTATAACTTTATCAGGAGCTAAAAATAGGACAATTTGTCGGTGTAGGAAGACAAGTTCTTGTTGCATGGGCAAGTGACTCAAGCCCCAATACGTTATTTTAGCCCCAGTAAAATAGCTTCTAGACTTAACAGCAGAAGAATCTGCTTAGAAAATGAAGTATTGCTGAGAAGAAGAAGAATATTGTGCAGCCGTTTCATGTGTTTAATCTGGGAATTTTCTGTTGATAAACCCCACATGGCTGGATTTGCAACCTGGTTAGTATATTAGAATCATTGCTAAAACCTGTAGATACTCTAATTGCTCTCTGGTTGGGATTTTTATTGCTGTGAATCAATCAGCTGACTACCAATATGGAAGATGTTTGCCCATTCGTCAGATAATTCCATTCTGTGTTACTCATATTTTAGCAACATACAACACCTACATTAAACCACATCCAACTGTGTTCAACTGTTTAACTTTAGTTTCTTTTGCACCCGTTTTGTTATAGGACTCGTCAGCCTGTCTCAGCCCCTCTCTTTTCATGTCCTGACAAAAACAAGGTTAATTTCATCCCAACCGGATCAGCTTTCTGTCCTGTAAAACTTCTGGGTCCTTTACTCCCTGCTTCTGACCTAACGCTTAAGAGCTCTCCAAATTCTGGTCAAAGCACCGCTTTGAGTACTCTGACTGTTGAGCAGCTTTCCTCTCGGGTCTCTTTCTCCTCTCTGTCGGACGACACCAGCGCAGTGGACTCTACGGAGGTCTTAGTCCAACAGCCATCCCATCAACCACCACAGCTTTTACAAGACCTGCAGTCTGAAGACCATGCCATTCCTCAAAATTACGTAATAATTTAGATCAAGTCAGAGTATCAGTTTGAAACTCAATTGCATGAGTGGCAATTTTTCCAGAAAACAAAACAAAGCTACTTATATTCTTTCTATATTTCAGTGCTGTTTTTGGCAGGGACAGAATGCTCTTACTCAGCATTTGTGTGTTGCGCATATTTGGGTGGGAGGAACAGAATGTTTGTAGGATCTGAGTATCATTAAGCATTTTAAGTGGAGACTATGCATTTCATAGAATGTTTGGCCAGATTAGTACTGAGTCCTGTTTCAAATTTTACAGTATAAATAAGCTCTATATCAAACAGAGGTTGCCTGTCTAAATAGAAAATGTCTTGCTGTGTTGTGTTCTATGGAAAATACTGTATGTCAGGATTATGTTTACAATTTATCCAGGTATTTATGTTTTGAACTTCTGTAATACATACAATGCAAAAAAAGAAAAATATATGGCCACACCAGTTGCACAGTGCCCACCCTATGGCCTAGCTTCAGGTACTTCTCTCGAAGTCTAAACTCAGGTAACTTGGAATGTATATCACGTTGGGATATAAAATATTTTACAGCTAAAAAGCTAAAGAGGGTACATCACTCTTCTGCCTTTCATTATTTTATGCATACATATTTCCTCATTACATTCCACTTTCTTGGGAAAAGTGCATTCAAATCTAGAGAAATAACTTACCCTTGACATGGGTAAAAACGTGAGGAGAACCAGCAAATTGTGATGTCTGTCATTACATTGTCATGTGGTTAGAAGTGAAACAACCATTGCATTTACTGTCATTTTAGCGTGTCGACTCACATCTAAATGTTTCAGGTGTTGCACAGTTAATAATTATTAAGCTGTTTGTGAATGCAGTACAAGATTGTACATAAGAAACATTCCATGGTGTGTGTGAGAGAAACAGTCCAAGACATTTTTTTTTTCATTTTAATTACAGGAAAAGAAAAATAATTGAGTTTCAGTAGGGGTGCAGGATTTTTACTCCCCTCATGTTTGCATTGGCAAGTTAAGGACATGAAATGCTACTGTTACCATTTTAAGAATTCAACGTTTAGTTTCTCTTTTGGAGAAAATATATGTTAATAATGTGCTGGTTGCAAAAAAAATCACTCTTGGGAGGATATGGATAGCTAAACTTTATTTTATGTGTACGGTGGGTATTTTGCACCTACATTTGAAAAAGAAATCTCTTTAAGAAATATGTAAGATTTTATAAAATAACAAAAACAGGAAAACAGAAAAAAGCAATAGTTACGTTATCAAAGCCTTTGCTCGTACTGGTTTAGACCATTGACAGTGAGATTTCTCACCCTTTGAAAGTGGGTGGACAGTGCTGGGGCCTGTGCGTTGTCTTCGCAGATGCTGCATCGCCTGGGAGCAACAAGCAGCATTTCCTTACTGCCCTGGAACTGTGACAGCACTGCTTTTGGAGATAATAATCTGCAATACAAAGAGGAGCCCAAAGGCAAGAGGCACTCAATATTCTTGGATCTTTGCTTTCAGTTCTGTGGGAGTAGCTTTATGCAAGTCTAGAAAACTTGCTTCCTCTGTTCAGGAACTGAAAAGATTAAAGCTGCAGCTGCTACCGCTGCTGCATTTATACTCACTCCACTACTTTCCAATGAAAAATGGAGGGGAGAGAGAGAGAGAAAAAAAAAAGGCCTCAATCAAGAGTACCTAAGAAAAGAAATATGGAAATTATATAGCATGTGTGTGTTGTTGCAAGATAAAGCCCAGTTTCCTTCCTATCGTCACCAAAGAATTTGGTAATAGCCTGTTAGGAAGTGTAGACTTAACAGCCTCTGTACAGTTGTTGTATGACTGTAAGAGTATGCTGAGAGTGGGAGCTTAAATCTGTTTCATGTACACACAGTAATTTCGTTTTTAAAAAACCAATCCAGCAACAGGCGTCTTAAGCTTACTAATCTCAGGCCTCGGTGAAAGCACTATATAGTTTGTATCTTAAAGCATAAGGGAAAAGTGTTCAATTCTTGTGATCAAATGTGCGTTCCTTTAAGGTTCTACAGTAAAGTTGAATATAACCGTACAGTTCCTTTTTTATGCTTGTTTTGAAATAGAATTACATAGTCTTGGTTTGCAATGCTTCAGTTAATGGAAAGCTCTATCAGCTGCCTTTTAGATCAAGAATGAACTTTGGTGTACAACCTTGGCAGTGATATGATTTGTTCTGTTTTCCCACGAGAAACTGCATATTAATTGTCAACATGCATTTGTTCTTAGTGTTTTGGAAGGTTCTGAATCAAATGTGTTAAAGCTAATGCTTTGCTATGTAAATTCCCCAGCCGTTGTTGATCTCTGATATATCGTACATACAGCTGTAGAAGGTTGTCAAATCTTGTTTCAGGAGTTTTGTACATAGATGTACTGCTATTTCTAGCCACTGTGCTAAACAGTATTCAGATTACCACACAATATTGCTTTACATGAGGAAAAGTGTGGCTTTTGTTTTGTATTTTTTCAGTATAGAAATTCTTGTGTCTTATTTAAATAAAATTATTAGGAAAAAAAAACCTACACACCCAACAACTGTAATATATATAGTGTTTTGTTTATTTGAAAGCTATAAGGCACTTGCTGTAAACATTCAGATAGAATGTGGTCTATAGCAGAAATAGAAAGGCAGCCTTAGGTGTCGCTTTTGTGACTCCACAAAGTTGGGCTACAGAATCAAGAAAGACTGTTAAGGCATCTAGAGATGAGGTCCCTTCATCAGCCCTCTGATTTGGAAGTTGCAACAGTACGGCCTAAAACATTGACTAAGAAAGCATTTTTTAAAAAACAAAATTAAAGATAAAAGGAGATGGAAATAGTGTATTGGTTCAATCTCCTCAGAAGAAAGTGAATTTGATGGGCATAGGTGTGATTGCACTTTCTGGATAACATTGTGAATTGAAGAGTTCTAGTCAGGAGGAAAGCTGGAGTGAGGAGAGTTGCCAGCCACTCAGAGAAGGCAATGATTTTAACCTTTTTGGTTTATACAGACTCAGTTCTGGCTTTTTACTGTCTGGCTGAGCACTGCTTCCTGCTTTGAATGCCTCCCCAACTAGCCCATAGACTTAGTAAAATATACTCAGGCAGACAAGTTGCCTGAGTTTCTTCACACTCCCTCCTCGCCCCCCAGAAATGGTTACACTAACTAAATGTTTCTCAACCTGGGGGCATCGTGAGGCAGTGTCAGAGGTGTTGCCAAACACCATCAAAAACACAGTATTTTCTGTTGGTCATGGGGATTCTGTGTGGGAAGTTTGGTCCAATTCTATCGTTGGTGGGGTTCAGAATGCTGTAAATCCCAGCAAGTACAACTCCCAAATATCAAGGTCTATTTTCCCCAAACTCCACCAGTGTTCACATTTAGACATATTGAATATTCGTACCAAGTTTGGTCTGGATCCATCATTGTTTGAGTCCACAGTGCTCTCTGGATGTAGATGAACTACAACTCCCAAACTCAAGATCAATGCCCACCAAACCCTTCCAGTATTTGCTGTTGGTCATGGGAGTTCTGTGTGCCAAGTGTGGTTCACTTCCATCATTGATGGCGTTCAGAATGCTCTTTGATTGTCGGTGAACTATAAATCGCAGCAACTAGGACTCCCAAATGACAAAATCAATTCCCCCCAATCCCACCAGTATTCAAATGTGGGCGTATCATTTGTGCCACATTTCATCCAGTGAATGAGGACACATCCTTCATATCAGATATTCACATTACAATTCATAACAGTAGCAAAATTACAGTTACGAAGTAGCAACGAAAAGAGCAGCTACATCCATAACGCCAGTGCTCTTTGCAGTCTGAGCCAGGGGTTACAAGCTTTTGGCTCCACATCTCTCTTGAACTCAATTTCTGAGAAACGCTCAGTAAGCAAGTGCAAGGAGGAGGGAGCAACATTACTGATGTCAAGGCAGTCTGTCCAAAGGATGGATTCCACCAAAGTAGGCATTCAATATAAGGTTCATCCTGTTTTTAAAGTTTCAATTTTAGGAAAAATTAATTTTCTCATATTTCTTAGAATTTCCTCTGTATGCACAATGCCTTGACTTCGTTTCAATGCAGTCTTAGTTAGTGCAGTGGTTCTCAACCTTCCTAGTGTTGTGACTCATTGATGCAGTTTCTCATGTTGTGGTGACCCACAACCATACAATTATTTTCACCTAGTAAGCAGGACTTGAACATGTTTTATGGAGATAATGAGGAGTGTACCCATAGAGTCCTTAAATAGCCTGTCTAGCAAGCCTGTGGTGGGACTTCCATATTTTTACTGAATTTCTGTCAATGTGACTGACTGTCAATAATGGACCAAAAAAGAGAGTGACATAAAATGGAAAAGGCTGTGTGCTTTTAGCACTGAAACCTCTGCACGCAATAAGAGATGCCTATCCAGCAGCATTAATCACAGTGGCAGATTCAGCTCAAATTGATTGCACCCGTGCATTACTATCGCCACTCAGGGAAAAGCTTTGATCCAAAACATAGCAGCTGGACTTAGCACATGTCCATCGGCGCTAGTAACACCACGTCAATTCTGTTGGCTGGCTGCCTGTTTATTTCTACTCTACTGAAAGCTGTCCGGACCATCTAATCGCTAAATAGGGTCAAACATAATATGCTGAAATGTCAATACAAGTATGCCCAAACTCTGGAGATGGGGGCAGAGGGCCTTGCTTTCTGTGCTATCGCTTTTGGACATTCGACCAGTCAGATGAAAACAGTTTTCCTATTGGTGGTAATTGAACCACAAATATTAGAAGAGATCTCTCAGGCTTACTGCCTAACCTCTTTTTAACATAATCTGAGAAACTCCTTTCCCCCTTCTGGCTCAGCATTACTATTTTGTATTTCTGCTTCTTGAGTGTAAACCACTTTTGACACATTTGGGGGGAAATAAGTATTTCCTTTTGTTCCATATTTTTATGTTATAAAGGACGTGGTAGAAATCAAAAATCGAAGCTTCAAGCTGACATCATTTGTTGGCTCTTGTAAGTTGTCTGGAAATATTGCCAACAGAACAATGTCCAGAGACAACAGTTGGGGGGGGGGGGGGGGATGACGGAGATAACTAAAATGTGCTCAAACGCAGAACCACTTGCTGAATCCATTAAGAATTTCTGACAAGGATCCAGAGATTCTATATTCAAGTCGGGTCAGATCACACTACAGAGAAACAAACTGCTAAGAAGAATGAAATATTTCCTCTACAAGAAGACAACCACCTTCCTGTTGGAAGCAGAGGCGGCCCTAGGTAATTTTCAATGGTAAGCAAACAGTATTTTGGCGCCCCCCCTCCCCCAAAACCAATCACTATCTATCTATCTATCTATCTATCTATCTATCTATCTATGGGGGCATGGACAAATTTTGGCCCTCCAGGTATTTAGGACTTCCTACTGGCTGTTTGGAATTGTGGGAATTGAAGTCCAAAACACATGGAGGGCTGAAGTTGGCCCATGCCAGCCATACATACACACACACACACACACTAGTCATCCCCTGCCACGCATTGCTGTGATCCAGTCTAGTGATCTTGAAAAGAAAGTAATAAGAAAGTTGGTTTCTAATATATGTAATTTCTTAATGCTTGTGGGTAAATAGTATTTCTTGTTGTTTCTTTGTCAGTGTTGATGTAGTTCCAACACAAAATACTGAAGGGATTTGGGGAAAATAGACTCTGATACTGGAGGGGTTTTGGGGAAACATGTACAATAATTTAGATTTGCAGTACCTTCAGTCACTTCCGTTCATGAAGAAACCTCCTTGCCGCCCTGAGAGGGGTGATGGCACAGCTGCCTGGAGAGGCACTTGCAATGCTGCCCCTCTTCACACAGGAGAAGAGGCCCTGTGCTCCATCGGCTCCTGGGTATGCGCTTTGCATTCTCTTCCCCCACACGCTTTGCAACTCCGGGAGAGGGACACGCGCCAGCATTACCAGGCGCACGGAAAAAGAGCCCTCATGCAGGGAGCATGCTCTCCCTCCATCCTTCCCTCACAAGTGCGCACGTTGTCCTCCTCTCCTCCTCCTCCTTGCAGGCCAAGGGAGACAACAACGCCAGTGTGCATCCTTCTCCCAGCGTTAGGAAGTGCATGGAGAAGGAGGGCGATGCAGGGCGCACATTTCCTAATGCCGAGAGAGGGATGTGCAGCGGCATTGCCGGGCACGTGGGAAAAGAGGCCTCGTGCATGCCTCTTTTGTGTTTCATCTTGGGTGCTATCTTTGAAACGTGTCATTGTGTATGTAAACAGCTATCCCATGATCCCAAACATTTTTATTTATTTACAGTATTTGTATACCGCTTTTCTCACCCTCAGGAGGACTCAAAGTGATTTACACACTTCTAGTTCAAAGCACTTTGGATCAGGGATACTCAACCTGTATTACATTACAAACTGCTAGGTATTGTGGGAGTTGAAGTCCGAAACACCTGGAGGGCTGAAGTTTGCTCTTGCATGTGCTTGACCCAGAAGCAGATGAAGAGCCCTCCTTCCATCCAACTGCCACTGCTTTGGCCTTGGAGAAACAGGTGGCATGTGAAGCCATGGAGCCCTTCCAGACAGGCCCTATGCCGCATTATCACAGGGTGTTTACGCCCTACACCACTGGAAAAATTATACTGCCTAGCCGGTATTGCGCCACCTGACATCCGCCGGGAAGTAGCAGCCAATAGTGAAAGGACCAAGGCAGAGACATCTCCAGCTCATCCTCTGTTTGGGTATCAGCCAGCACGTCAACGACTTAAATCTAGAAATAGTTTTCTAAGATCTACAGAGACACTCGCTGGAACACCTCAGCAAGCGAGAGTCCAAAAGTGGCAGCCTCAAACCCAGCACCTCAGCCCATGGCTGATACCAGATGAGAGACTCCCCCCTGGACACACAGAGGACTGGGCGACTTGGAAGGCGCTGAACAGACTGCGCTCGGACACCACGAGATGCAGAGCCAACCTTCAGAAATGGGGCCACAAAGTGGAATCCTCGACGTGCGAGTGTGGAGAGGAGCAAACCACTGACCACCTGCTGCAATGAACCCTGAGCCCTGCCACATGCACAAGGGTATAAATAAACATAATAATGTGTTGTGGAAGGCTTTCATGGCCAGAATCACTGAGTTGCTGTGAGTTTTCTGGGCTGTATGGCCATGTTCCAGAAGCATTCTCTCCTGACATTTCCCCCACATCTATGGCAGGCAACCTCAGAGGAACAAAATCTGGCTACCAGTACCCTCTAAAATAACCCTCTAAAATCAGAACAATAAATAAAGAGCAACACTAAAAAGGGGGGGGGAATTCCTGACATGAAGCAATCAGGGCCAGTTAACCGCTCCCAACAAAGGATTCCTGGGCAGCAACTAGCTCGGCTTCGAAGCTGCAAGGCCATTAAATACTCATCAAGATGACCAATTGCAACATTCACACTTACCTCAAGCAGACATGAGTTCTTTTTCCCACCCTGGACATTCCACAGATATACAAACTCCACTTGCCTAGTTACAAACAGACCTCACAGCCTCTTGAGGATGCCTGCCATAGATGTGGGTGAAACATCAGGTGAGAATGCTTCACCAAGCACCAAAGAGCATTCTGAACTCCACCAATAATAGAACTGAACCAAACTTGGCATACAGGACTTCCATGACTAACAGAAAATACTGGAGAGGGGGTTGGGAAAAATAGACCCTGACATTTGGGAATTGCAGTTTACCAAGCACCAAAGAACATTCTGAGCTCCACCAACAATAGAATTGAACCAAGCTTGGCATATAGGACTTCCATTACCAAATACTAGAGGGGTTTGGGGGAGGCATGTACAGAAGATGACATTTGCAGTACCTTTTGACCAGGCCTCCTTGCTGCCCTGAGAGGGGTCCAGGCTCAGCTGCAGGGAAGGAAAGGGAAAGCGAAAGAGCCTGGCTGGCTGCCTCCCTCCTGGCAGCACGTGGAGGGAGGGAGGACTTCCCTCTCGCCTAGTGGGCGGGGCCTGCGCTTCTCCATTAGAAGGCTGTGGAGGGCGCATGGGGCCTGCAGGAGGAGGCGTGGCCTAAGGACAGAACAGCGCCCCCTGGCAAAAAAAGTATTCCGCCACCGCTTACTTCGAGTAATGGACGGGCCGCCCCTGGTTGGAAGGATAGAAATTCAACTACTCTGTGCAAAACAGAACAAATGCCAAGAGCACTCAGCAAGAGAAGGAGAGAATAGAGACACCAGCCAAAATGTGGCATTAGCCCCATGGCAGGCACTTTTAACACATCTCTTGGTCATTAAAGAGGTAGCAGCTATTCTTCTAGCTATAAATCAGCCTTGAGGTACAGGCAGTTTGTTCAATTAATAAGCTCAGAAGAATGGTTGCATTCTGGTATTGGCACAGATAAGCAATCTGCTGTGATTGGGTCTTCCTCCCAAGTGCCAACCAGACAAGTCAGGAGCTTGTTTTATTTATTTGTTTGTTTATTTATTTATTTGTAATAATTATATTCCACCCTTCTCAACCCACAGGGGACTCAGGGTGGATTGCGATGCACGTATACATGCCAAAGATTCAGTGCCATTTAGACATACAACATACATAGGCAGACATTATGGAGAATTTAACACTTCAGTTTTTCCAGCTTCATGAGGGTATGCTTGATTCCAGCCACAGAGGGAGCTGCTGCTTTACCGTACGCTTGTGACACTGAGTCCTTTGATGGAATACTTCCTCATTCTTCTGAATGCTGCTGAAAGGTTTTATGGTGTCGTAAATTAGTTAAATTAGCCTCCCCACATAAAGCGGTACCTAAATTTCCTACTTGACAGCTGCAAATGTCTTTTGGGCCACATAGGTTGACAGCAAGCTAGACTGTTAATGGTCGGGAGCTTACTCCGACCCAGGCTGGCTTCAGACTCATGACCTCTCGGTCAGTAGTGATTTAATACAGCTGGCTACTAACTAGCTGCGCCACAGCCCGTTCTTTCATTATGATTATTAAGAGATAGAGCAGCACTCCTTAGTTCAGTGTAGTTAATCATAAGGAGAGATCATAGCTCCGAAGACCCGGTGGTATAACGGTTTGAGATTGACTAGGACCTTGGAAGACAATATTAAACTGGTATCATACCCGCCTGTTTCAGAGGTGAAATTGAGAATCAAAAGGACTAATGGCACATGGATGAGATTCAAACATGATTTTGAGAACTTCTTGATTTGCCTTTTATTTCCTTAGCCTTTTGCACATGCATCTTTCACAGTGGTTCTCAACTCCCAGAAATCCTAACAGCTGGAAAACTGGCTGGGATTTCTGGGAGTTGTAGGCCAAAAACATCTGGGGACGCCATTATTTCAGATAAAGAACTTAACCCTTTTTAAAGGTGCTCTCCGTCTCCATTCGTTGAGACTGTTTTAATTTGGCCAATCTTTATAGTAAAAGGGGAGAATTGCTTTCAAACAGGAGACCAAATCCAGTTTCTGAGAAGGTCACAGAGGGCACATTCTGGGGATGAGGGGGAACAAAGGGGACAGGACACTGTCATTTTCCATGGCTACTGAAGGCCCGTCTTTGCTGCTATTATTGAAGAAGAAAAAGCTCGAACATCACATCAAGGGAAACATCAAGCGCACAAGTAATTCAGGAAATATATTCTCATGCCAGAGGAAATGCTTTTGTTTAAAGAGAAAAGGTAGAGGAACAGTGACTTCATCTCTATTGAACTCCAGTTGTGCAGTTGGAGCTGGAATCCATAATTAGAAAGGCTTCACTCCTGGGAAGCACCTCTGTTCATACTGCAAACCAGAATTCACTCATTTTGTCAGATCTATAGATCCCCAGCCTTTTCAAGGCTAGAGAAGCTGTTATGGAGAGAAAAGGCAAGAAAATCTGGTTTTGCCAGATAGATTTTGTACCCTAAAATCTGAATCCAATTGGATAGAGTGACTGGAAACAAAGAGCATTCTATGTATAGTATCTCCATAGATTACTATTCGGCATTAGCAAAACCTGAACAAATAAAAAAAATGTCTGTAACTTGTAATTGGAAAGGTGAACACATAAAGGTACAGCAAAGCTGTATTTCAAGAGTAATGTGATGAATAAGAATGAAATTAGTCTGCAAGGGAAACAAGCAGTGATTTCTTGTTCATTCGTTCAGTCGTTTCCGACTCTTCGTGACTTCATTGACCAGCCCATGCCAGAGCTCCCTGTCGGTCGTCACCACCCCCAGCTCCTTCAAGGTCAATCCAGTCACTTCAAGGATACCATCCATCCATCTTGCCCTTGGTCGGCCCCTCTTCCTTTTTCCTTCCATTTTCCCCAGCATAATTGTCTTCTCTAAGCTTTCCTTTCTTCTCATGATGTGGCCAAAGTACTTCAACTTGGCCTCTACTATTCTTCCCTCCAATGAGCAGTCAGGCTTTATTTCTTCAAGTATGAACTGGTTGGATCTTCTTGCTGTCCAAGGCATTATCAGCACTTTCCTCCAACACCATAGTTCAAAAGCATCTATCTTCCTTCGCTCAGCCTTCCCTATGGTCCAGCTCTCACATCCGGCAGTGATTTCTAGTGACTTTCAAATGTTACTTTGCAGAGTTGTTTTTGGAGGCATTCCTGGCAGGAATATTTTCAAGGCTTTTGCCAGTTCCTTCTCATTCCTACAATTTTGCTTTTGCTTCATCTCTAAAACAAAAAGGTGGTGTGTATAAGGGAAGGGACACACAGAAAGTAGTAGAAAAAGAAGAAAGGAATATATAATCATTAAGCAACTTACTTATCAACATCATTATGGGCTACTTAGCGGGAATTTTAAACTTCTTTCCAAGCTGTGGGCTTTAGAATATAGTGCCTTTTATTTTCATTCCCTTTTCTAACTATCCTTAAAGTGATATCCACCTGCTCCACTCACTGAGTATAGTTACATGGATTGCCCACTGTGGGCCCAAAATCGCTTTCTTGACCTGGAAGTCTGGTTTCATGATATACAGGTGAAAGCAGGATGTCGTCCTAACCTTTTCAAGTTTGGTCATTTGATAAGGTATCCATGTTCTACCCCACCACCACACACACATCTACAATTGCATGTTTGCTGCTTACACCCACAGAAGGCAAGGTTTGCGGATATCATTACCTCACCCTCTGGAGATAGAAGATTTAGGCAAAGAAGACAAATCAGATTTCCAGAAATCTGCAGCTCCTGATAAGGGTGGTCTCTTCATCCAAAGAGCTGGAAACTGAGGCTGAAGGTCTTTTCCCCAACAGGAAGTTGCAGATACTGTGAAGACTCATTTTGCCATAATTCATTGAGAGAGAGGTTGCATTATTCCCAACAGTTGTTAAGTAGAAGACACTGACCTAATTAGGTACCTTGAAACAGCTGCCATATGGAGCTCTCCCTGGTGGCCTTGTTGTTTTCAACCTTCCCACTTGGGGACATATCTGTTTTCCTGACCCTGGAGTGGTTACAGTTTAAGGACCTCATCCCATGCATTCTGGGCTCCATTTCCATTCACTTTGGAAACTGTCAAATTTAGGTCAACACATGACATAGGGGCATGTCCAATAGGAAGTCTGTTTCTGCAGTGCATGAAAATGGACCCCATAATTTCAGATTCCAAACAGGTGAAAGCAGGGGAAAGATGGACCACAATGGGGAAAGGATTTGAGATGGCTGACCATTCCAGAAGACAGGCCTCAACGGGAGACAACAGAGTAAGACAGTTTGCTGCCCCCACCCATGGGATGAGGTCCTAAGCCTCTGCTAACTGTTGTTTATTTGTTCAGTTGCTTCTGACTCTTCGTGACCTCATGGACCAGACCATGCCAGAGCTCCCTGTTGGCCGTGGCCACCCCAGGTCAAGCAAGTCACGTCAAGGATACTGTCCATCCATCTTGCCCTTGGTCGGCCCCCCTTCCTTCTTCCTTCCATTTTCCCCAGCATCATTATCTTCTCCAAGCTTTCCTGTCTTCCCATTATGTGGCCAAAGTACTCCATCTTTGCCTCTAATATCCTTTCCTCCAGTGATCATCTGGGCATTATTTCCTGGAGTATGTACTGGTTTGATTTTGCGGTCCAAGGCACTCTCAGAATTTTCCTCCAGTACCACAGTTCAGAAGTATCTATCTTCCTTTGCTAACTGCTTGCTGGCTTTATGTGGACTACTACTGACTTGCCCAATGAATCCTGGACCAGCTGATGGCCACCTTCTTGCTTCTCCTTTCATCCTGCTGGATACGCTGTGCCTGACCTGGACTGAATAAATACCCGATATCTCTTGTATTCTAGCCACCTGATTACTTGCTGACTGATGCATAGAACAAGAGGCCATTTAATAATTTTTGGACCTTCCAAGGACATTACCTCCTAAAGTGACTAGAAGGAGATAATTAATTTGGAAAAAGACATCAGCTGTTTATTTATGCATCTGGTACCAAAGTCTCTGTCCAAGAAGTAATGCCCAGGAAAATGTCTTATGTTGATGAAGGCATACTTCTAATTCTTATTAAACGTTTTTTGTAATTTGTTGGACCAAGCTGTTTTCTTTAAGGTATTCTAAACACATAAAGGCTATTTAAGGAGCATTTCCAAAGGTATGAACATGTATCAAGACATTATATATATTACAAGAATCATGAGATGGAAACCATTACAACTTTAGGAGATGATTGAACACAGGGTCCACGTAGCAGCTATCTGTATGAAACCAGTTTCACCCTAGGAGATAATGCAGCCTCAAAAGTCTTGCAGCTGGTTGTATTTATTTGCGGATTGCTGGACTCTTGCTTATTTGGGTATTAAACAAATTAAAAAATATTTCATCTTCCACAAATTTTTAAAACCACTATAAAAATGTGATTATTTTACCACAATTAAGTAGGTTTTCATCAACATTCGAAGCATACTGCTTAGTCTTTTCTGGTAGCTACTCAGTCTTATAGATGTGAAGAGCCATAAAGTCACTGTTCTTAGCAGTGGCTGTTATTGTCAGATTTTAATATACTTAACATCTAAGAACAACAAAGCAATTATAAATGTTTCATTTCTTATCCCCAGGCTAGATGCAGTCTTTGGTGGCATTTTAACCTAAAGATATCCTACTTCAGATCACAAAGTAACCTAGAGTGAAGTTAACGCAATCCAAAGAAAACTGGTGAAATAATGGACTAATTATTCACAAAATGATTTAACAACCCTGTTTATTCAAATAGCAAACTGTGGACATGGCCAACACAGCAAAATACTACAAAAATATTCTTCAGTAGCATGATTTAATTGCTCCTCCTTCTCACCACCAGAATCTCATACCACATTTTGAATTATAAGTCTGGGAACTCAATGAAGGAGAAGTCTGGGAACTCAATTTAAAGATAAACAGCCTGGTTGCCGAGTGCCATTTCTAGACTTCCATTGTTCCACTGACCATTGTTTAAGACCAAATGCAATAACATACACATTGCATATACACCACTAATCGCCAGTGATGTCTTTCCATTAAAAGAAACATTTGGCTTTATTGGTTTTTATTCATAACTCGCTGGGAGGGATTTCAGGGGGGGAATTGGGTGCAAATACAGTTCCCATTCTCCTCCGCCTCAAATCCTGTGGCAGTTCAGCTATTGTATTTGAAGTGTGATGTGAATTGGTGGCAATGCGGACCTTTGTTACACTTCTGCGGCAGCCTCTGCACAATACCCTGATTGAGTGGGAGCCATTTGCAGCTCAGATGTCTATGATCTGTGACCTAAAAACAGCTCTAATTAAGTCTGACACAGCCGCGTATTAGCTTGCTTGAAAGCCACTGCAATCTATTCACATTAGCCCTTTTCCACCAATAAAATATTCTACCTCTCTAAAGCTGGCAAGCTACAGCTCCAGTCCATTTAGCTGGCTCCAGATCTGACATAGATTGGGACCAAAATAATAGCTTACAAGGATTTTTGAAAACTGCCAAACAGTGGATGGAAATGAAGAAGAATCTACAATATATTGTGGAATGCGTGGGTTTTGTTTGTTGGCAAGACCACCAACAGCTTCCAGCAGAATCCATCGTTGGCTCTAAATGTGTAATTAGAACCCCCTCTGAGTCACTGTCTTATGGGGCTTCACCAATATAAAATATTTAGAGAGTAAACCAAAGAAGCTATGCTAGCAATGTGAGATGTTAAGGCGTAGTGGGATTTTCTCTCTCACCCTGTATTTGTTCAACAACAATAGGACAAAGAATACGAAATCTTTCCCATTTTGAGGAAGTGGCAGTGATTAAGGATCATTTCACAAATGATGGCTAAAATCCTGTTGGGCAGGTTGTAAATATGTAATTGACAGTTACATATTCACAATGGTTATAATAACACTTGATTTATATTCCGTCCTATCTTCCTAAGGGGACTCAGGGTGGGTCACAGTACACATACACGGCAAACATTCAGAGACAAGACAGAGACAGAACAGAAAGGATATTTGTTGTGTCAAAAGTCCAGCTTTTCTTTGGCACCTTGGAGGTTATGCTCAAATTCAGCCACAGGGTGCTGTCGCTCCATCCTCTGTGACAAAGAGCCACCAGGACTTCCTCCTTCCTGTTGGTCACTGGGCATTTTCTCGTCTTTTATGGTGTTGCAAAATACCTCCCACACTTGTTTTAGCGGTACCTGTTTTCTTTACTCACAGCTCTAAGGTGTTTTTGAACTGCTTAGGTAAACAGTGAGTTAGACTGACAGTCGGGAGCTCATGCTGACCTGCAGCTTTGAACTGTCAACCTTTCGGATGGTAGATCTTATCATTGCTGATGATTCCCCAGCTGTGCTAAAGCCCAGCCCACGGTTATGTATTCATAATCCCTATGTAGTCCCCAAACTAAGGGCTACATGAGGACTATGGAAGTCCCTCAATTCCAATTTACCAGCAAGCAACTGCTGGGATCAATAGGGATCAGGAAAGATGTTGACATGCTGGAATGTGTCCAGAGAAGGGTGACCAAAATGATCGATGGTCGGGAGGACAAGCCTTATGAGGAACAGCTTAGGGAGTTGGGTGTAATTTGCTTATAAAAGAGAACACACGATAGCCATGTCAAAATATATAAAAAGATGTCACATTGAGGAGGGGGCAAGCTTGTTTTCTGCTGCTGCAGAGACTGGGACATGAATGGGTTCAAATAGCAGGGAAATAGATTCCACTGAAACATTAGGAAGAACATCCTTACAAGAGCTGTTCAACAGTGGAACATGCCTCTTCTGAGTCTGGATATTTTTAAGCAGAGGCTATATGGTCATCTGTCAGGAGTTCTTTAGTTGTCTGTTCCTACATGGCAAGGGATTGGACTGAATTGCCTGATGGTCTCTTCCAATTCTATGATCGAGAGGCAATTGCCTGATGCCCCCCCCCCAACCAATCTGTCACAAGGGGGTTTGCTGATGAAGTCCTTTGCCTGAGAAATTAGAGCTCGCTCCTGGGCATAGGTGGGACATCAGTCAGCACTTTTTGATTGACAGGGGAACCAACCCTTTTCAATGCCAGTAGCTGCTTATTGGGATTTGGAGGTTTGGACAAAATTCACGATGTAGTATCATAGCTACAGTGCAATGTCATAATGTATGTGTGTAATGGTCATATAGGAGTCCGATAGATATTTTAAAGCAATACACCCATAAGAATATAGTGTTCTACCAATTATCCTCCATGGGCCATCAATGTTCAAAATTCCATCAGCAGCAAAGAAGTTTAGCTAGTTCTAAGGCATGCAGAAGTCAATAAATGTTCTTTTCAGGTTTGACCACTAATAATAATTTAAAAAATGGTTCGCTGGCAAAATAACTCTGTATCTATAGGTGAATTGGTTCTACATATACAACAGGATATGGAGGAAAATGGTACTCCCAATGGTACACTCAAATACTCCCAAGTTGTGGTACCTTTTCTAAGAAGAGCTCAAGTTTTTGAATACTTTCCCAATGCAAAAATCCCAGAAGTGCAAAGCTAACCAAGCACAGAACGGAAACAGTATCTTCCAGAGATGGGATGAGTTCTCTTCTTACAGGATGTAAAGTGTTTGCTTTGTTGCTGTTTTTTTAAATGATGGAGCTTTCTAAAAGGGAATCCCACCTTCAGTCTGATGAAATCTGCTCTGTCACCTCATGGCTCTCTCTTCAATGTGCATCAGCCTTTCATTAAAGAATGCCTTTTAAAAATGAAAGCCACTGGAATGTGCTATATACCTATACTGAGGCTATATATATAGCCTGTGATCAAAAATAAATGGAAATTATTAAATCAAAGTTGTTTTGTGCCTTGAAGACACAAGGGTACAAAATATACTTTTCTTGGCAAGATTTTTTTCAAAGGAGTTTGCTGTTGCCTTCCTCTGAGGCTGAGAGGTTATGACTTCCCAAAGTTCATCCAATGGGCTTCCATGGCTGAGTGGGGATTTGAACACTGGTGTCCCAGAATTGCAGTCCAACACTCAAACTACTCTTATCATATGGACTCTTTAAACCAGTGGTTCTCAACCTGGGGTCCCCAGATGTTTTTGGCCTTCAACTCCCAGAAATCCTAACAGCTGGTAAACTGGCTGGGATTTCTGGGAGTTGTAGGCCAAAAACATCTGGGGACCCCAGGTTGAGAACCACTGCTTTAAACCAAGAGAATTCTAGTTTGCCCATGAATGTGTTTCAGGGGATGCTGTCCATGATCTTATTTCCCGGTTTTGTGTGAAGCCAGGAAATTAGGCCATGCCTTAGCCCTGTCCTGTGTATATTTGGAATCTGGGAGGGAGTTACCTTGGAAATGGGAGCAATGCAGGGGAGGGGCCAGGGTGATGCATGAGGGAAATAAACTGTCGGTTGAAACTTTATTGCGTTCCCTAATGCATGCTTTTGAATTAAAGCCTTCCAATATTGTTTGTGAGGTAATTTCTTTTCCAGAAAGCTACAGATCTGGACAGATGCGATGAATTCTACCTTCTGACAAAATGACTATTTTTCATCGCATAATAGTCACACATGCCTCATTAGATCGAAAAAAGGGTGTGACTATAATGCAATGAAAAAACAATCTGCCTTTGATTCTCTGGTTTCTATACACACACACACACACACACACGGCCTTACCTCCAAAAAAAGAGGAGGGGGGATAATCCAGCTTCATACAAAGGCAAACTGACCCTCCCTCCCTTCTTTCCCTAAAGGCAAAGCAATTTACAAAATCTGGAACTCTTTAGAAGAAGGAGGAAGAGCTCAGTTCCAGAGATCTCCATTTCAGGTTTTTAAAAACTGCCTCGCCTTCAGAGAAAGAAGGAACAAAGGGGAAATCAGCCCCAAACAGCTCGGTGACTATTATGAAATACTTAAGTACCAATTTTGAGACCCCAAAAAGAGGGGGTGCGACTATTGCGCCATGGCGACTATTATGTGATGAAATATGGGTATCATGTTTCCATTGGTCAAATTCTTTACATTTCAGTAGAAAAAGAAGAGTATTTTTGTCAAAACCATCTTTATTAAAGAAGAGTGTCACGACAGATCCAAGAAAATGTGAGTATGAAACCGGCAATGATGCAAAGTGCTCTGTACGAATATTATAAATGCACATGTTGGCAAAATCAATACGACTCAGTATCTTAACAGCAGAAACTGCTGGCACAAAAGAACACACTAGAAATGACGAAGTTGGGGGACTCTGTCTGGACTGATGGTCTGCAATTTGCCTAATAATTTAAAATTAGAGAATGGACACACATTAGAACCATAGATATTCAAATATAACTCTATAAATATTAGCCCCAGAGTATAGATTCTTTCACTATGGGTACTAACGATAGAAATTTAATTTGTTTAGTATTGCAGCAGAATATTAAATATGTCTGTCTGTACAAGTGATTCATGCAGCCTCCAAGTACATGATTTTATTTTCTGATTTACACAAAGAAAAAAAATATAAAAAAATAAGTATATTGTTTATATTTCATTCTTGTAATAGCTTTGATACCTCTCTGCCAAGAGGCAAGTTACAGTGAGTACATTAATCCAGGTAGCAATCTCCTCTAAACCAAAGTCTCATTCAGTAAATACACACAGAAACAGAGAGAGGAGAAGGAGCACTTCCTTTATACAAATCAAGACCTAGTAACTTCCATCTGAAGAAAGAAGAGGAAGGAAAATTCCTCGTTTTTATTAGAATGGCACAGAAGTGAGAAATTGAACAAGAGCACACGGATCTTCTTTTACAAGTTTCTAAAACCCCAAAGCACACTGTCTACAAGAGGCGAAGTGGAAGTTACCCTGGGCAGACACCTTCATGCATTGAGCAATTCATGCTCTTTATCTGTTTTCCCAACGGCGTCTGGATTGGACAAAGGGTCCAGGTCAGCAAAGAGGCTATACCAAGCAGTGAGATCTTTGGATGAACTTGCAGCACCTGGAAGACAGAAGGGAAATAATTATGCCCAGAGGGCTCTGAGGATGTTTTGGGGACGCATATGGGTTGCTTCCTCCTACTTCCATTGGATGCTGATCATAGTTTTAGACAGGAGCCCCTGGTGGCACAATGGGTCAAACCCTTGTGCCAGCAGGACTGCTGATTGAAAGGTCGGTGATTTGAATCAAGGGAGAGGGGTGAGCTCTTGTCTGTCAGCTCCAGCTTTGCATGTGGGGACATGAGAGAAGCCTCCCACAGGATGGTAAAATACCTGGCCGTCCCCTGGACAACATCCCTGCAGGCAGCTAATTCTTTCATACTGGAAGTGACTTGCAGTTTTTCAAGTCACTCATGGTATGAAAAATAAGTTTTAGATATGAACTGCTAAGCAATATGCACAATGATACAGCTATAGAACACTGCAACTTTTATTAGGATATTTTTATTTTTTAAAAATATATATTTATCAAAAAGAGCAACAATAATAATCTATACACATGAATATATGCATAAACAAATGCAATATTTCCTAACATCTATATAGTGACTGCACCTGATGATGCCATTTCCTCTCCGCACCTATCCTATTGTAGTGACTTCCTGTCCTTCAGATTAGAGACAATAATGTACGTTATTAGGATTTCTTCAGAGGTGTTTACAGTATCAGAACATTAAAACATGATGATGTCAGATTACTCCCGGTCTATACCCACTTACAGTACTTAAATGCAACTAAGAAGATCTTCACATTGATTTAAAGCTGGCCATACAGCAACAGGACAGAATGGCATTCAATGAGCATATTTGTTAAGAAAGTTCTATACTTTGACAGAACAACAGGTCACTTCCCACGGCATCATGTTCCCAAAGGAGGTCTACATTGGTAGGCATGTTCAAAGCAAAATATTTATTTTTTTATATATGACCAGAATCCTGTTGGTGCATTATATTGTCACTGATGGCATCAAGGAGGATATAAGAGCAGCATCTATAAAGGAAATAAGTTGCTTGAGCCCAATCGATTGTCTGCCTTTCTTTTCCACGACTGCATAATCCCAGAAAAAGTACAAGTACCAAAGCAGTGTACTAACAGGATTCTATAGTGTTCCTGGATAGTAAGGCATATTTACTTTGTGATTCTGAGCAGAGGACATTAGGCCTTTCTCTTATTTCAGGTGAAAACATTAGAAATCCGAAAGCCCTAAAGATCACATGGGGCAGAGTGATTTCTGCCATACAGAGGACGCGGTGGAATTCTGTGGATGAACACCACCAATACATTTACACAAGTGTTCCATAGCAAATTAATATAAACCACACACTGATTAAAGCATTTTTTTTAAAGAAAATGTTTTTAAATAGTTCTGAAAATATATATAATAGTGTAATCTCTCAAACAGCTGTGCTAGTGAGGCATGTCTCTCTTTCACACACACACACAAATATGAACCCAGAGATAAACAAATGTGTAACCTTTCATAGGCGTCTTGTTGATGCTCATGTTCAGGCTGCCGAATTTCGGTAGTGTTTGTGGTGCAGGCGAAGGGCTGATGCTGCTCGCTGCCCAACCTAAAATTCGGTGACAGAATTGCATTTCATCAGTCAACATTGATTACTTAATGAGCTTGCAGCACTCACAGTAGCAACACTTAAAAAAGTATTTCCTGGAAACTTAATTCTTTATGAAACAAAATGGGGGTGTTAATTTGATTTAGTTCTCTTTCAGAATTTTAACTAGGTCTTCGTATGTTGTGCATATGACATTGTTTAAACTCTACAATAAACTGTCTTTGTGTACCTTGGCTAAAAGTGGAGTAGGAATGAAATTGTCCATCTCTTCTTTACTCCATGACGGTGACTGCAGGTTATTTTAGATGATTACCCATCCACTCCCTTGCCTGCTGCTTGTTGTTTCATATGCCAAGCTGGAGTTCTTCCAGGTTCCTGTTCTGAACCCAAGAAAAGCAGCCTTTTGGCTAGATCTGCAGGCATGATTACTGTACTAGAACCAGAGATCAGAAATACCAATTTTGAACTATAAAATGGTTGTGCTGGCTGGGCATTCCAGGAATTGTACTCCAAAAACTAAACTATTTCAAGCTTTGCCTCATGAGCTATGCCCAAGCCAGCTGTATTTCCATTGCTAACAGAATGAAATTTGGGGAGGGGAAAGAGCACGGTTTACTAGCTGCTGTGAGTTAGCAGCTCAAAGAGCACTTCATGAAACAGATTATCAGTGAGACATTAAGGAAGCCAAGCCTCTCAGCTTTCTGCCAGAAAGTGTACCAATGTAGAAAGCGAAAACAAACAGAGAAGTAATCCTTTCGTCCTCAATTAAATAAAATAAAATGGAACCAGCAACTAAAAGGCTCCGTTCAGATGCCAAACACAGGCCCTTATTTACATGATCCCTTTGATATTATAGAATTTAATACAAAATAGGAGCAGGGGAGGGAATGCACGCTTAAAGCAGTCTGTAAAGTTAGAAAAGTAGCCATAGGAAAAGGCTGCACACATGAACAGCAGTATAGTGAAAATGCACATGGTCTCTATCATTTTCTTAATTGTTATGAAGTTTAATCTTCTTTGACGTGGCTTGGGGGCATTTCAACAATGACGTGGCTCGGGCACAAGAAAGTGTAACTACCACCCTTAACTTCCAAACTGCCTTTTAATATTGTTGATTTGGACTTACCCATGTTTGAAATAAAACACCCTATGTCATGCATATCTGCCTGTCAAACTATGGTGTGATGGGTGCTTTGAATGCAATTTTCCTGCTTTTTGGCAGGGGGTTGGACTGGATGGCCCACGATGTCTCTTCCAACACTGACTCTATGATTCTTCACCCTACTTAGCGCAAACCATTTCATATTATATTTAAGCCCAGTCTCCGCTTGCATAATTCCACTAACATAAATGGCGTTCAAGCAACCTAATTGTACCTACCCTGCATGCAAGCTTTGAAAAACAGACAACCTTTTTATCTAATCGATAAACACTGTCTGCAGAGCATAGACAGGGACCTGACCTAGCTCACTCCATGCCCATTTTTCTCAATTTTTCCATATTGATGAAAGTGTCTACCACAGCAACTATACCACAAAGTGAAGAAACAGAAAGTAAATGCCTAGAAATGGTTTTCCTATCTGCTTGACAGGATTCTGTTGGACGATGTGATGTACTACAAATCATCTTTATTTTTTAACAACTAGGGATTGTAAGATCTTATGCAAGCAAAAGCATCTGTTCTAACAAGTCCAAATGATAGTTTAAGCAGAAGCATAATGAGTTGTGCATTATATATTGAGAAATTTAAATTGAAATCTGTTTACAGTTGAAAAGTCGGAATACAGTTGTGTCCTAGTCTGACTAACTGGCATTTTGCAGATTAAGGCTGTACCTCAGAAACACAGAACACAGAGACATCTGTGCACTAATGAACAATAATCCTAGCAAGACTTTTTTTTACTGTTAACACACCGTGTTAACACAGTTGTGTAAATCATCTGTGGTCATTATTTTTGTTTTCTTAATGTTCAACTGTAAAGGTACTTTTATACTTCGTCCTTCACTTTCTCCTGTAATCGTTTCATGCCTTTGTTATTTTCTGCTAAAAGTATGATGTCACTGCATATCTTAAACTGTTGACGATTCTTTTTCCAATTTCACACCTTCTTCTTTCAAGTCTAATCTTGCTTTACTTAAGATCTCTTCATACAAGTTAAACAGATAGGGTGATACAAT
This sequence comes from Anolis sagrei, assembly GCF_037176765.1. Classification (NCBI taxonomy): domain Eukaryota; kingdom Metazoa; phylum Chordata; class Lepidosauria; order Squamata; family Anolidae; genus Anolis; species Anolis sagrei. The sequence continues at coordinate 99,785,580 of NC_090026.1, read as the reverse complement.
ACAGCCTTGGCTGACTCCACTTCTAATTGGATACCATGCTATTTCTCCATATTACGTCCTGATGTTAGCCTCTTGTTCTGTGTACAGGCTAGTATCAGAACAAACCAATGTTGTTGAACACCCATTTATTGAAGAGCAATCTATAGTGTTTCATGATCTACATAATCAAAATATTTGCTATAATCTATAAATGAGAGCTGATTGAAACACATAGGCTGATTTTCTTCCCTTCTGATCATTGAGCATCTCAGCTCTTGGCTTAAATTTCCTTTTGATTTCTCGGATCATGTGGAAGAAGTCTCTTGTTCGTTTTTGTTGGTTTTTTTATTTTTCTACATTGATTATTACAGTAGTTCTCCTTGTTCCTGAGCACAGCTGCCTGCCCAATTGCATTCAAGATTCCAATTCTATTTCCTTTTGTTTCTCACCTGTTCTTAAATACTTAAATGCTCTTAAATGTTCTGCCTTCCACATCATATCACTTCCTGATTCAAACTATTCCCCTCCAAATAAACTATTTGCCACATGTAAAAACAACATGAACCAGTTTTGTTTGCTTTGCAATTTAGTCCCCACTATCTTCAAGTTCTGTTTTCAAGAGTCACCGCTGTGGGAGAACTTGTACACAGATCTCCCACTTCATGTGTAGTTTGCCGTTAGTCTCTTTATTATGAAGTTGTCCTATACTGAGCTACATCACGTCACCTTAAAATGTATAATAGTTCAACTTCATTAAGCATTTATACTAGAATGAGAAGCCAGTTTATGTCTCTGCCCATAGGCCTGTTACACCAAAATACTTGGAATCAAATCACTGAGGCTTCATTGACAACATGTTCTTATCTTTGGCCTGCCGTTCTTTACAAGGTCCCTTTAACAATAGACTTTTTAAAAATTGCAATTCCAAGCTCTACTATTTTCTCCTACCTGAGGAATGTCAAAGGAATAATTTTCCCATCAACAAATGACAAGGAAGCCAACCCACGTTAACACCCCGGAGGAGTTAAGAACCCTTCACACACGTCATCCCTTCACTCTAAAAATAATGAGACAAATTTTCCTTTCATCCTTTACGCCTCCCTCCCACAACCACCATCTGCCCAAGGAAGAGCAGTGAGATTAACATGGAATATTGGCAGCAAGAAGGCTGATCTGCTGGAACACAGAAACAACCAGACTTGTAATTTCATAAAGTAGTTTCATTTTAATCCTGTAGTGCAGATGTGTGTTTTTTTACAGCATGAGAGCAGCTAATTGATATTTAGTGGGAGTAAAAATAGAGAGGATTGCAGGGAGGGTCAAAAGTAAATAAATGGGCCTAGTGTAAGTAACTTAACAGAGAAAATCACTTCTGGTAAGGTATATGTGCCAACCTCCTAGAATAAATACATGAATGAGTATAAACGAGAATCTATAAGATGTGAATCTAGAGAAAAAGCAAAATGCAATATCACAACTTTGTATTATGTGCACATGTCTTTCCTCTCTCCTTCTCAGGAGGAAACCAGAAGCACTCACATGTATTTTTTTTAAAACTAAGCAATTTATCTTTCATCTCATGCATGAAGAATGGCTTGCTGTAATCCCAGGGAGGGACAACTTGCAGGATGAATGTGAGCCCCAGGCATTTTTGGACCTCCAGGTTCCCTGTCAACCAGGCTGCTGCTATGGTACAGCAACAAAAAAAGTCATTTTGCCAGTAAACAAAACGCACGTTGTTTGGGAACCAATCCCCATCCACATGCTAAAGTGCCTTGTTAAAGGGAAGCATCACTCCTTTTTGTTGCCGTGCCCTTTACTTTCAAGGACATTGGAGGAATAACCCCTAGGAGGTTTGGAGAGTGGCAATGCACAAATTGCTTGGCCCATCATCAAAAGATGTGGTCTGTTCTTGACTGATGTGGACAAACTACAATTTAAACTAGGAATGGACAACTACCCAATGGCAAGGGACTGCATTAGGTTGCCCAAAAAGGGACTATAGTTCTGTAGTGGTCTCATCACGGCCACAGTTCCTGCTGACATCATTTGGCAGCAATTGCAGCAGATCTCCGTGGTCTTTAAGGCTGCCACGAAAGGAAAGGCTAAAATGCTTCATTTCCTTTGATCATGTTGTTCTACTGATCATGTTGTTCTACTGATGGTAGTAGAAGAGCCACCATTTCAGAAGTGAGAAATGGGGACAGCAAAGCCTTTAAAAACAGAAAGGGATATGTTGCCTTTAAACCAATCACAACGTATTTCACTTCAGAGGAACTGAACAGGTTGTAACCCAACACTTGTGCATGTAATGGGATGCCTGTGCACATTATAACTATATTGTGGTTTAGTGCTGCATCCAACTCCTCCAAATACCTATGTGAATTCAGAACGATAGCAATGTTAGTCTGTTTTAGCATAAAATGGCATGAAGAGTAGCTCTTTTAATGCTGTTTTATTCAAATATTAACTTCTATAGACTGCAGTCCACGTTATCAAATGCAACTGAGGCACCCATATTTGTCTGTGAGCATTCACACACAATTAATTGCCACAGCATTAGATTGGTCCACTGGGCCGAGTGATGGAGAAAAGGATTCCTTTACTTAACAATGTAAACACCTAAAGGTTTCTATTATCAGTAATACAATAGACTCACCTTGAAGTGAGGACTGCAAATCATTCATATTTTGGTCTAAAAGCTGAGAAGGAAGGAAGCCTGAGGATGAGGATGTCTGATTGCTTTCCATTTCTCCAACAGAAGAGTTTGTGGCCATGTCAGCAAGTGGATCCTCTCCAAAGACAGCTGTCCATTCCCTGCTGAATTCACTATCATCCAAAGAAGTTGCATTGAGAATCTCATTCAAAAGTACCATATCGTCCTTATCAGTTGCCTCCATTTCTGGAGAGCCTGTAAGCAGGTCCTTTGATGCTGTTGAAAGAAACAGAAGCACAAAAGAAAAAATAAATAGGAGAACAAAGTAAGAGCAGAGGTTCATACAAAATGAATCTCCATCCAAATGGTCCAGGAAAGGACAGATTAGAGATCAATGACAGATCACATGCTTTCCATGGAAAAAACTAGGTTAGAATGGATGAAAATCTTGAAGAGTTACTGCTAGTCGGGGTAAGTTATACTTAAAATATTCTAAACAGTCTGACCTGGCATAAGGCAGTTTCCTACATATATGACGATTAGGGTAAGTATAATTGTTTCCATTTAAGGAATGTTTATGATGCATTGCCTTCTTATGACTCTTTCCATCATTCCAGGAGCTATTTTGGAATTCTATCTGGACAGTCATAATTTCCAGTCTTTCAAATACGATCTCAAATCCAGAAGCCATGGTTCAAGAAAGCAGGTAAATGAAATATATCTTAAAGCGCCAAAACACAGACACCTTCACTGAGATACTCCCCCACCTTTCCAGATACACATCAAGTTACTTCAACAAAAGGTACTTTGGAAAATAGTGTTAAACATCTTAAGAATTAAAGTATTTTGGCAGTAACCCTTTGTTATAAGAGATGATGTAATTGAACCTGGATGTTCAAATAGTATAGTAGGTCCATGATGGATTACCTAATGAGGAACAGTGTACATTATTCCTATTAAGTATTCAAATCAAGCATTTGGCTTGATGGGTGAAAGGATCTTCTGCTGTGCTGGTGACTCAGATACCCATGAAAAATGAAGAAAATATACTTTAGGGAAAATGTAAGGTAACCTATCACCCAAATGTCAAGCCAAACAAGATGGCAGTTGGTTTTGTTCATCTGACCAATGTAGAGGGCAATGAGATGAAGCAATTTATTTTAAGTTTACAATATGCCTGTGCGCTGGAGGGACAGGAATGAATAATGAAGTGAAAGACACAGTGCAGAAACAACCACCGTGGTGCAGAGGGAGTTTGAAAATTCAGAGTGCAAGAAATAATCTCAACAACAAACATGTCTTGTCAGAGGGGAACTGCTAAGGGACCCTATTAGATTTCATAGAGATTCCTTACGGGGTTAACACCATTACAGCCATCAGATGAGTCACTGAGGCTGGTCTATATCTTCCACTTGTTTCTCTCTGGAAAGTCAGTTTATGAGTGGAATTCATGGCTGCCTATGGTTTGACAAATGCATCTCGATACAGTTAGTACAGTTATACACAGCAAATTACGAAATAATCATATGATGGGTAATTCTATCTAGGAAACCTGCTCAGCCACATTTCGTCCCCTTCCCTTTCTGAAGGAAGCTTGCCTTGGGGAAGAGTTGTGCTGTAGGAGTCCTCCTGGAATGGTTTGGGAGGAGGTTTTCTTTCCTGCTTTATTTCTATTATGGAGGGGAAATATCATTGCAGCATCAAGGAAAAGGCAAGTGAATCTCTAGGTGTCCCTCACACTGGGAATTCAGGAAAATAAATCTAGCTCAGAGAAAAAAAAATCAATTTGTATGCTGCCTTGAAGACTTAACTGATGGAAAGGTGAGGCACACATCTATTTTGTTAATAGACCAGACTAGAATTTGTGAGAACCCACTGAACAATGTTCCACAAAAAATCCCCTGGTTGAACCCAATGTTTAAACATCAGGTATTTATTTATTTCCTGCATTTATAACCCGGCCTTCTCACTCCCAAAGGGGGACTCAGGTAAGCCTGATGATAAAATTTAGTTTTGGGAAAAATGCAAAAGGTAGTGCCTCAGAGGAAAACACTGTAAGGAAAAGAAAACATAGGTGGACTGTATTGTTGTTATGTGCCTTCAGGTTGATTCTGATTCATGGTGACATTATCATAGGATCTTCTTAGAAAGATTCATTCAGATGAGTTTTGAAATACAGTTAGCCTGATCAAACAAAGCAAAACAAGGTCTTGTGTTTCAATTGCATATGATTTCATGGGGAAAATGTTTCTTTAGGTACCAGCTCTGTAGACATTGTTGGTAAGCCTCAACCAAGAGTGGAGAACTGTGAAAGTCTAGAGGGCCACAACTTCTTATAAACACATAACCTTGATGTGATAAGGGATAAGTTAGATTTAACTGCCATGGAAGAATACTGGTTACTTACAATAGTGCTTGACAGTACACTCTACTGCTCTCACTTCTATTTCAGAAACTATTATTTTTTCTACATTTATATCATTCTGAAAGACCATTCTGACTGAAACAAATTTTAATTTACAATTCATACACACCTAAAAGGGATGATCACATTGAAAAATAGTTAACTTTCATATTTTTAATATTAAATTATACTATGTTTGAGGATCATTTACAAAACTGATAAAATAGTCAAAAGAAAAGACTGCATACCATTTTCTTCAGGTTTCAAGCTTAACAAGTCATCTAAAGTGCCTAAAAACAAAACACAAGGGAATCACTGACCTGTATTTTTTTGTTTACTTCATAATTATAATGGTGTAGGTTTTTTTCTTAGAATAGTGCTCCAGGGCACTTTTAGAAAAGGCTTTTATAAAGTAATATTGTCCTTCATTCACAGAATTTCATAAGGGTTTCACATTGCCCTCCTCCATTCGTAACCCTCATTTTTTTCAGTGACTTCCATAATTTTTTTCCCCCTGAGAAATTCCTTTGGCAAAAAATATAGAACATGTAGCTGGAAAGTGATTTCAACCTATTACTTTGATAAATCTCTTGGTTTAAACCACCCTTACACACATTTGGAGGGAAGTAAACCCCACTAAACAAAAGTGAATTTACTTCAGAGCTGACATGTACAGAACAACACTACACTTCTAAGAAGCATACCTGAATTCTCTGTATGGCTGAAGTTATCCCCTAATGTGCTCAGAATGTCCTCAGCATCTTCTGCTGTAACCAAAATATTTCCTGTGTCAAATTCAGCAAAAATCTAACAAAGCTTTAAACATGACATATGTCTCAAAGTTCTCTAGTCTGATGAGTTTCACTATAACTTATTTTAACCCGACACAGTTTCAGGCAGGTGATTATCCAATCTGCATTCATTCTTGGGAATGAGTTTTTATTATAATAATAGTGTATCTACGCAGCACTGCCCGGATGTTGGAAGGCCTGCTGCTCTGCTGTCATCCCTTCTTTATCTTTCTCTCCTCTCATACCTTTTCCCATTTCCTTTCTCTTCCTTCCCTTCTTTTTCTTTCTTTCTCCTTCCCTCCCTTCCTTCTTTTTCCTTCCGTCCTTCCTTTTCTCCTTTCTCCCAGAGTGGACCCAAGGTAGCTCCCAGGGATGGTTGATTTAAAATCTCTAACAAATGTAAACAAATGTAGTTCTTTAATAGTCTAGGAAGTTATGAGAACAAAAAAGATTGTTGTACTTCTCTTCAGCTAATTATATTCAATTCTTGGAGAATTTTTCACTATATTTAATACTCTTGCTGTTAAATACTTGTTAGGAACAACTTTAGTCAAGCTCAATTAATCTATTATCCATACAAGAACATACTATCATTTGTGAGGAAAAGAGCACAGACAGAAAGCAGGGATAATCAGACACCTTTGACATTTTTATCTTAAGAATAGTGTTGTGGCCCCAAAGTCATTTTATGGAAAGTGTGTGGTGGGAAATGGCACCCATGGATTGGGAGTAGCATCCACACAGTTTCTCCAAGTTGCAAGCAGGAGGTGATATAGGTACTTTGAAGCAGTGCTAGCAGGTAAAACAATGAAAAGCAAACACCCATTCCAAATATTTATTTTTCAAGGTGCCTTTGTGACTGTTAAATACATTCTTTAATCTCAAATCTTTGTTCATAATTGATTTTGTGAGTTTTATATTTCTAAAACCAGGATGAAATGCCCTGACTGACAGTGTAATATACTCTAAAGTTACTTGCAAGAACAAACTGTTCAGATAGCTTCTATGAACACAGTGAAATTTGAAGCCCCTTGGTTCTGAAAGATGTAAAAGAATACCTGAGTTGTCTGATTCCTTGGTCTGGCATTCATCATCGTATAAAATCAACCTGAAATTAGAAGGGAGAATAAATAAAATTTCATGTTATATATTATACTTCATGATACATGCTATCATTTTATTGCAGAAAATAGTGTCATAGAGTTACTTCTTTCTTCTTTCACTTGTATGAACCTAATCAAGATATTCTGTAATAATAGACACATGAATACATTATTTCAATGCTTTTGTAACAAAATATGAATATTTATATATTTATTTAATCTATTTATACCTAGCCTTTCTCTACCCCGAAGGGGACTCAAGGCGGATTACATAGAGGTAATTATTTAATGCCTTAAAATACATACAATTCCAAAAAATTAAAATTAAATTACATTAAAATTAAAACATACTACACATTTAAAAACATTCCATTCCATATTAAAATCACGCCACCCATACTCATGGTCCAAGTCATTCCATAGTCATTCCATATATTCCAAATCTGTTCATTGCACTGCACTTAAGAGATGCAAATTTATATATGGCCAATGATAACACTACATTTTGTCATTTGCTGCATGTATACTTTACCCTGTAGTATAAAATAAAAGCCAAGGGTCGTCATCAATAGTTCTGGTTCATGTGGTACTTCAGTGTTTCACAGAGATCACGAACAACCTGGTTTAGTCATTTTGGCTTCTAGGGCCCATTTGTTAGTTGTTTTTGACAGCTCATGGTATTTGTATAAATCTCTTCTAGCAACACAATTCAGATGAAGTGATTCTCTTCGAGTCAGCTTTCTCCATTATCCAGCTTTCTCCGCCATGAACATTAATATTATACTAGCATAATTGGAAGAACAGCCTGTGTGGATATATATAGCCCCAAAGCATAAATGGGCAACAGAGTTGTAAGGTTTGTCTCTTATTCTGTGGGACATCTCATGTGAATCTCTATGAAATACAATCCCAGTAGGAAACAAGACACAGGCAAAAAGAGGTTAAATGATGAATTCCAAATTAAAATCTTCCCATCTACACAACAGCTTTCGTGACAGTGGCACACTTACTTGGTGCAATGGGATCTTCTCGATTGACAGAATGTTTAAACACTGTCATTGAGATATGTAGAGATTTAGAACTCTTTTTTCACTTTTCATCACTTAAACATTTAAAGAAATGTGTGAAATTATTCATTTTCTGTTTGGAGGAAGAGAGTAAGTTATCTCCCTGACCTTGTGTGAAGCAGCCAGCAGAACCACTGAATAAGCATGAGGTTTGGTTACATAGCAACTGATGTAATGGGTTTGGCAGGGATCACTGTGCCTGCTGTCACTTCACGATCTTATCTGTACGATGAGCCAAGCACTGAGACAGATCAACTGTGCCTTTAGATCCAAAGAGTAAGACAAACATAGTGGGGCTGTAGAAGTGCTATATGAGTGGGAAAGCTACAAAGCAAAGTAGAAGAAAAAATTCAAAACAAGGACAATTCCAGAGATAGTAATTCTTTATCAGACCTTTCTAACTTTTGCCTGAAAAGGAGGATGAAGAGAAGAAGGAAGAGCTCATCCACATTAAATTCCCGAGGTACTTAATCATTCAGGCTGAAAAGGAAGCTAGCATCAGTCAACCTATTCATTGTCAAAGTGCTTTTACAAAGCCTCTACATCTAGGAAGAGGTTCCATGTAAGGACTTTCTGAGATGCCGTTTAGAATTGTTCTCGCAAAATGCAAGCAATTCTGTGAACAATTTAACATTAAGTTTTTTTCAAACCTTTAAGACTCCAATCTTAAAAAACACATATACATCTATTATCTAGGTCAGTGAGTTGTGTTGCTATCACTTTTCCAATGATAATATATTTTTTACGAGTGCTCAAGGGAAAAAGGATACAAAATGCTAACAAACTTAATTCCAGTGGCCAGCACTGAAAGCTTCCTGCAAAAAAAATTAAAAACTAGTTTTCACATTAACCATTCACATCTGCAAATGGAATTTTATTGATGCCTATGTCTTCATCTCTGTTTCTGGGTGTTTCTATGTAAAAGGGATTGCATGTACTTCTCCCGTGTGCCACATATCCAAAATTATCAAAGACTAAGGCACAACCTATCTGTACAGTTCTATAAACAATGGTAACTAAAATCCCACAAGGCTGAGCTCTCAGGATATATTCTTACAGTGTACTAGTTACTGTGCTGGATCACTTCCCATGTTCTGTAAAAATTACAAGAGCGAATCAGTGCTCAAATGAGCAGTAGATCAGTTGTAGTTCTTGTGCGCATGAGAAATGCCAAGGCAGGAAGACAACGTATGGAGTAAAATCTATTTATTTCTCCCACATAATACACATAAGATGCTTACTTCATTGCTATCAAAAATCCCTGTGAATAAAATCAAGAGCAGGCAAATATTGACAACAACATTTGCTCCCATTTCCCCATACAGTATATGGGAGACTTAGAATGTAAGACAGTTTCCTATTAAATATAATTCTTTTCCTATCCAAAGAGGCCTTTTGGTGGAGAAACACATGTGACACAGCTGTGAAAAGTAAAACTTAACTTGTATTTTCATACTAGCAATATATTTTTCATGTGTTCTTCTAAAAAGAGGACACATATTAAGAGGAAAAAGAAGACAAGTATGCTCATCTGGAGAGTCATTAGATCACTAAAGGGAATGGTGTACAAAAAGAGAGATTTCCTCATCCTGTCTAAATATACAAACACTATGCTCAGGGAAGTTGTCACCTCTTCTGCCTGTTGTTTCTGTATGGGATGTCATCATATTTGAGGATATCCATAGTATTTACAGATACGGTCCACGTATAGGGGTCTGCCCAGAGATCTCCTGCACAGAATTTCAAATAAGCTAAAGAACTACTGGGTGAAAGGATAGAAGCTCATGAGAGCAAAGCAGCAAGAAGTCACTGATTGATGTCTACCGCTCAAGGAATTACCTAGCCTGCAGTTAGAAACAAGTATTTCTTCCAAAATGTACAGCTGGAATGAGCCCTAAAGGCTACAATCGGCCAAAAAATCATTTGAATGGATGCATATCCTATAACTTACTGACTCTGCCGATCATCTTCTGATTTGGTGTTCTCTAGTTGCGGTTCTCCTTCCCTTTCTTCACTTTCCATTAGTTTACATGCAGGTTCTTGTAGGCTCTAGGTCAATGTATATATGAAAAAGAACATCCAAAATTAATAATGAATGCTGAAAAATCTTTTAATGTTGTGATTTAGTAAAGTCACACAAAGCCAAAGCCATGGAAACATCTTCAATTTAAACAAGAAAGAAAAAAGCACAAGTGGTCAGCAGGCAAATTTCCCTGAAGAATAACTAACTATAATGGAAATAGAGTAACAACTGAACAGAGAACCATATAAACTTATTTTTGCTCCACAAAGTCTATGAGAATCGGTAAAGCAAGAGCTAAATATGGACCAAGTGATGACCTTGTAACTGCATCACACTAGTATTTATTTACCCACACTGGTTCATAGTTCATTTTCAGAACCAATTCAAAGGGCAGTTTTTAACTTAAAGGCTTGGCTAGAATCATTGAAAGATAGTCTGCCTCTTATGGTACCCTACTTGAAAAACAGATCTTCAGAGACCTGCTTTTGGTGCTCCTCCCAAGTAAAGTGAACTGAGCAGCTGCCAAGGAGTGGACCTTTGTATTGACAACATTCTGGTTATGGAGTGCTCTTCAGAGAGGCTCCCCTGCTGACTTTTAAAAAAGAGATTATTTCAGTGTTACATGGAAATCTCCATAGACCTTTTAAATACAACTTTAAAAATGTTTAGTGTTCAGTGCCACTGTATGTGCTATGTCATACTATTCGCCCTAGAATTGTTGATGCCCCGAATTTGTTTAAGTGTTTTTTTAAAAAAAATCACACATTGTCTTTTTATATGGTATTCCCCGTCTCCCAAGAACAAACTGTTCTGCAGCTTTCTACAAATACAGTAAAAAAACCAAAACAAAACAAATGTGTGATAGAGCAACAATATACAAAAGACTCCAAAACATTTGGGAGCTGAGTCTCTGCATTAATTGTGCTGGTGAATATTTCATGTATCTTATGAAGTGGATCCTTCTGTGATGATATATGCCATAACTGATGTCTTAGTTTTTAAGATGCCACAAGACTCTTGACTGCAACAGGTGAACACAGCTATCTGTCAGGAAAGCCACATGAAACATCTCTATGCAATCTTTAGCATTTATAAAACCAGGTACAATAAACTGTTGATCAGAGGATGAGACTTTTAAATCCATTATTACTATGCATATTTAATTTCTGCACATTCATTCCTTCTTGAAAGATGCAATCACACTGCCAAAAGACCCACATTGTGCTTTCAATCTAAACTGAAGTTCAGTGTTTCATTTTCAACCTGCTGAAAATAAAGGATTCTTTTGTCTTTGTTTTTGACAGAATGCTGTTTTATATTTAGTTCTATTTGCTGTTTTTGCTGTTCTATTTTTGTATTTTCAGACAGGAAAAATGAGTAACAGTTTTTCAAGTTCGATTTCTGTCAATGGCACTTTTAAAAAGTTTGTTTTACTGTTGTTAGGTAGAAATACTGATGTTTTCTGCAAAATCAGTAAAAAGCTACTGTTTCCTTTTAAAATGATATATCAATCTTATAAAATATTAGGTTACAAAATAAAGAAAGTGAGACACAAATATTTTTCTTCATGCATTCCCACATTATCTACTACAAAGTTTCAATTCCAGAAAGTATGTCAAGTGAGAATATTTCCTCTTATCAAGCTCATTTTAGGGCTGCTCACAGCTAAGTAGACTGATTCATTAATGGAGGTATTGCCGAAGCCCTGCCAATACAATTTTGATCTTTCTTTGGATGAAAACAAGTAACTTATGTTACTTTCAGTATTTTTAGACACTTCTAGTTAAAAAAACGCAATTTTATTTTCTCCAAATAACAATTTGGATAAGCATTTACTTGGATCAGAAATTTATAAAGGGCATTTGCCTGTTCTTACCCTCCAATAATTAGCTTATCATAAATGGCAAACTGACAAAGGCACAGTTATTATTAAAGAATACTGTTTCCTAGTCAAACTTGGAAAAAAAGAGGAATTTATATTGGAGAGCATATATGATCAAACACAACACCTTTCAGAAGGTTAAAAACTCTTTTTTTTTTTTTTGCTTTTAAGATGTATTTGCAGGCAAATGAGTAAAACTGTACTGGACTCATGATTTTAAAGAATTATTTTGTCTGGGATAGCTACTTCTTAACTGAAATTGCTAGCGTTTTTGAAAATAAGTATGCATTTAAATTTTTATATGGCTTTTTTATAAAGGGATCTACATCAGAGGGTGGCAACTGCCAGGAGAGTAAGATGCTGACCTGCTCTTTGGCGAGACCTTGGAAGGCTGCACTCCATTCCCCTTTAAGGTTGTTGAAGAGGCTTTTGGGGGGGGGGGGAGTTTTTTAGGGGGAAAAAACCAACCTAGGCAAGCTCTGAGGGCCACAGAAATAGAGCTGCAGGGAACATGTAGCAGGTAATTGGCACTTTGTTCACCCTTGATAAACATGAACAGGAACTGGAGTGGTTGCCCAGGCAGTCAAAGTAATGTTCCTCAAATCAAATTAAAGTTGCCCTTAATTATCTCCAAGCCCCAAAATGATATTTAACACACACACATACAAGTATCTGGGGTGGTAGGGTGGTGGCTGAGTCTGGCCATTTGCACATTTCCTCACATCCTTACTGACACACTCACTCAGGTGAGGACAAGGGAATGGTGACAGGAGGAACGAGGCCTGGTGGTACGTATGTCACCAAGGCAGACAGAGAGAGTACTGCCAATGTAATAAGAACTGTCACAATGCCTTCCTGTGCTCTTGCCCTCTTCTCAAAGCTACTGTCACCACTACTTCATCTACCCACCCCAGCTCTCCCCCCCCCCCCCCGGTCCATCCTGGAGACCCACACCTATGCATTTGAAAATGATATAGGCAGGAAACAGATTTATTCATTCATTCTTGGGTAAAGGTCTGATCAATTTGCATGTGTATATGATATTAAAAATGGCTTCTTCCTATTAATAATATAATTATGTAACCAGATCATGTCATAACAACACTGTAGGCAAATGAAGTTAATTCAGATCACTACATTGCTGCTCAGAACTGTGAATAGCAAATACCTAAAAGCAGTTTTAAGAAACTAGATAGGCATTTAGTGGTTTACTTGTAAATAATTAATTTTTGTCTTACAGAATTTATACTGACTGTATCCAATAAAAATGTTTTCAAACTAGTAATAGACTTCAGTCTATTTATTTATTTACAGTATTTTTATTCTGCTCTTCTCACCCCGAAGGGGTCTCAGGGCAGATTACAATGCACATATACACGGTAAACATTCAATGCCCTTTTTGACATTCAAGACCATACAGACAGAGGCCATTCAGCAGTTCTTCCACCCTTACCTTTGATTATGTATACTGATCCAACAAGAACCACTACTTAATCTAGTACGTGTTGCCAGGAACCTACTGCCTGGCCTGTCGAAACACACAGCTTTTGTCCTCAATGCAATAATCCTCCAGACCTTCCCATCTTGAGACTCAAAGACTTGAAAGCCCTGAATATGGTCTTATCCAATCACTACCTAAAATGTCCAACCTTCTTCCATCCATTTTCAGTACATTTGCCAGCTTTCTCAAGCTGCTAACTTTAAGTTTCAAGGAATTGTTATGTTTCTCAGATATTCAGGAGAAATGAAGTTGCGGGAGGAGGAACACTGATAGCTGTTTGTGTTTAAAACCTGGGTACTGATTATCATGAATTCCCAGATCTCACTGGCTTGGTGCAAATATATCTATACAGTATATCTACTGTGTATGTACTAACATCAGTGCACAAAAGGTTAAGGGACTGGGGAGAGAACTGGTGGATGAATGCATGTGGCCCATCATACCATTAGCTACAGGGAGGGACTGTGACGGGACCGATGAAGGGTGGAAATACTTGATGGTAAACATTCCTTACCTTCAATGTTCTGAATTCATATGGCTGATAGCCTCTGAAACTTTCATGGATAGCTGCCATGGTATGAGATGTTCTTTTCCAAAAATTAAGAAGCATTGTCTGAAACAGAAAGAAACATCTTAGCACAACACTCATGTGCTAATGAGAAATCGAATATTTCAGGAATATTTCACCAGATTTATGCAGTAAGGAAAACCACTTATCACATTTCTGTATTAAGTTGTCTGGATTTCAATGCTAAACATAGATTAGTGGTTTTATGGATTATTTAATTTTTGGATACCTGGTATGTTGCCAGCACATGAGACAGGAGATTACATCTGCTTGCTCCAAGGAGATCCACTTTTTGACAGACATCAGTTTTCAGTTTGTCAAAGTTCAGTTTTGTGTGACGGACTTGTGCTTGGACCTATCAATATATAGAATATATGACAGATGAAGAATTCCTTCCCGACATGGAAAGAACTCTATAAAATGACTTCTCTAGCACACGTTTCTAGTTTCCAAAGTTATTATTTTTACAATGTTAACATAATTCAGCCATGTCAATATTTGTTTGTATTAATTGAAGGGACATTGTTGTTTATTTGTTCAGTCACTTCTGACTCTTTGTGACCTCATGGACCAGCCCACACCAGAGCTCCCCGTCAGCTGTGGCCACTCCCGGTTATTTCAAAGTCAAGCCAGTCACTTCAAGGATACCATCCATCCATCTTGCCCCTGGCCTGCTCCTCTTCCTTTTTCCATAGGACATGCTACCCTTCAATTAATAAATTCTCAGAGACATTTGCTGATACTGGAGACAAATATTATTCACCAAAGCTAAGCAAATTTCATATCACCAAATGAAATCTCTCTCGTGCAAAAACAACAACCACCACTTCAAACCTGATACTAGCATTGTGATGGGGAACGTCTGCAACGTGATTGGTGTGTTGTTATGGTCTGTTTCACTTATCAAATAGAAAAGATTTCATCCATCCACAATTAACACATGGAACACTATTTCTTCCTACCAGTAGAACAGAGGCATTACAGTATTCATCCCATACTGATGATGGTAAGAGATGTTCGGAAATGGAATAAGCTGCCTTTGAGTGTGATAAAGTCCTCTTGTTTGGAGGATTTTAAGCAGAGGCTGAATGGCTATTTGTTTGGGATGCTTTGACCATGTGTTCCTGCATGGCAGAATAGGGTTGGACACGATGGCCCTAGTATTCTCTTCCAACTGTATGATTCTATGATGTGGCAAGAGCAAGAAAGCCAATTTCTTTCTTTCCCAGGTCAATTGTACCATTTCTAGGTCAAGAACAGAATTTGTATAAAAAATATGTAATAAAATCCTTTTCTTCCAGTAAAATAATCAAAGCTATATTTTTCAGTAGTCAAGCACTCAGACCATGTTCACATCTATAACCTTGAACCTCATCTATATAATTTTCTACACAAAAGTGCACTTAATTTTTCATGAGCCTAACAGTGCCAATTGAATGAGAGATTAAGTTCATTAAAGTAGGCTTATCTGCCTGAAATCTATTTATTAATCAATGTTCTTTTCTTCTCCCTTTGGAAAAAATTATGGGCACAGCATTGAGTGACTTAAGAACAATAGCTGCTAATGTCATTTAAGTGTCGTTCTGATTTGCATACTGTTTTCTAAGTTCATATTCCAAGACTATTTGCATAAGGGACAATCCACACTTTAAACATTTTCTGTTTGAGTGGAACCTGCTCAAAATGTTTCATTGCCTGAAGCGAAGGACAAGATGATTTCCTCCATTCATACATCATTTCCATTGGTAGATGGGAACTGCACTGGCAGCTGAAGTTTACAGCAACCCTTTTGATGGGTCAGTATCCATCACTACCTTTAAAGGAATTAGGCTATTTTAAAGGACACAGGGCAATCTATGTGACACACATAGCTCTATCCTGCAAACGGAAAGAATGGCTAGAACAATTACAGCAACTCCTCAATATCCAGGGGACCCAACACCAAGTTCCCGTTTTAAAATGTGCCAATTTCAATACATTATGAATAAAATGCATGCTGACACTTAAGCTAAGTTATGCAATATTTATCCATATATTTACTGATACACCAATTCAAGGAATTATCAATGTGAGATGGATGTAGATTCTTCTTCTTTTTTTTAAAGGATACTTGTTACAAGCATTAATTAATTAATTAATTAATTAATATGTTTACATCACATTCTCTGTCCATGGGCAACATACAATAAAATCTGGGCAACATACAATAAAATCAATCTAATAAATGTAAAAAAAAGGATACACAATTAAAATAATTTTAAAATGGTAGGAAACATATTATGTAATTCATGAATTAAAAGCTTTGAAAAGTTAAAATAATTTTAAATGAATTAAAGACAAATTCTTGGGAGGGTTACTGTAAAACTGGCCGGTCCCCAAAAGCTTTAACAGCAAAATAAAGCATCTCTGTGTAAACTCAGCATTGAATATCGACACTATGCTATAAATCTACACAGATCAATATTTCAACCCCAGAATTTTATTTTTAAATGCCCTATGCAACAGGAAAAAAATTTATATGCTACACATTCCAGAGTTCATTGCTAAAACCACTTATACATAGTATCTTTATGTGCTTTAAGCAGGTGTTGTGTGCTTCAGATATCGGTATTTGTCTTTGAAAAAACATATGATTAAAGTAACATCCTATAATACAGAATCCTATCTCACTATATGGTTCAACATCTATCCTAGAGCTTTTTATCTATTTAGTTTACTATTGTTACAAATATAATTTTAAAAAAGTAAATGTCCAATCTAACAGTCCATTGTCTCTTTTAAGGAACAGATAATTTCTAAATGATTATAAACATTTGATCTATTTGACCTAATATGCAAGTTGAGATCATATCCCTCTTGTACCGGTTATTAGGAGACGTAGAATACTGCTGTGTTACCAAATGCTACGCATTTTTCTTTGCCAAGTCAGGAAAAGGTTTCAGTATCAAGTATTAAAATGGCTGGATCCTATTTCACACCAGAGATTTTCTTATACAGTAAAAGGTGCTTTACATCCAGCACAGTACTGAAGAACACTAAGCATTCTATTTGGAAAAGTACATCAACATGGGTCTGGTCCTATTTTTAGAAATCTTTGCACCTTCAGATAAAATGATAATAATAATAATACATTAAACTCCATGTTTTGAATCACAGCTCTTTTGACCCAGTGCAAATAATTTTAGCCAGTTTTACATATAGCATGCCTCTGAACATTCTTGCACATTTTCCTTCTTTTTCCTCTTTCTGTTCCATTCAAAATTTGAAGTAACTATAATGCTAGGTGACCTGTGGACTAGTGTGACTGCTAACCATATTTAAAGCTCAAATGTCCAATTATTTGATTCAGTATATTAATTTCAGCATAGTGCTAAATGGAGAAGCTCAAATTCAGGAGATGACTAAAACAGAGCTAATAATAAAGGAAACTCACAGGAACAGCCCATTCCTCTTAGAACTCTCATCAGAAATCCATAATTTGCCTTAAGAGAATGGTCCAAATGAAGGAAGGAAATTAAAAAACCTTTACGGATGTCTTTGGTGATTGGAAATGGCCGCAACTCCTAATGTGCTTAACAGAGGCAAGATTCAGACGAGCAACTGTGGAAAGCTGGAGGGTGGGGACATTAGAATTATGTCTTGGAGGCCAGCACCCCATCACCATACCCTGCTCCTTCAAAAATAAAACAAAAGCAAAATAGAAAAACCACCCAAAATACCCTCTGGGGGCATGACAGCATTCTTATCATGTTTGGGGGCCTTCTTGAAAAAATGAGAGTGCATTTTTGGTATTTTCAAAGTGTATTTTTTTCCTGGAAATGTCATGCAAAACTTTTGTTTTGGCCCTGAGGTGCCCCAAACAAAGTGGAAATACCCTTCACAACCAGTAGAGGATATTTTTGATCCCTGGGAATCCCTGGAGCATACATCCCACAAGCTGTACTCCCACCTCTATTTTAGACAGTAAATATATGAGTTCTCTTCCTTCTTTTCTTGTTAACACAAATTATGGCCTTACACCCCCCTCCACCATTTCTGAGTCCAACTTCTCTTTCTTGGTGCAAGATGCTATGGAAAATAATGTCAGTTGTGTATGGGAAATACATTTCAGTGAATTGCTTGTAAATGCCAATTTGGTACTGCCAAATTTTACTGGAAATGTTATGACTACATTATTACAAAAATGCTACACTACAAGGATTTACAGTACAATCCTATTTATGTTTATACAAAGTTAAGTCTGAGTTCAAAAGGGCTTATTCCCAGGAAGACTGCAAAGGATGCAGCTTTAGTGAACTAGTTAAATGTTTTCTTCCAGTGCAGAGAACCGTTTTACTGGCTCAGAGGATCTAAGATTGGTCTTGATCATCAGGAGAAATAACTGAGGAATTACTTTTTGTCTCTAAAATCTGAAGGAAACAAAAGACTCAGGTCAGGACACTTCATTTTCTACTGATAAAATCTGAGTATTGTTAATTCCTAGTACTGAAGGTTTGCAAAGATTCTGAACATATTTGTATTCAAGCACCAAATCAGAGGAACCCACCAAATCAGAGGAGCCAGAGAATAGCTCTCATTTACATTTTTAATCTGACTCTCCATTACAAATTCCAGTAGATGGAAGAGCCTTTAAAAGATACGTGTTTATGAAAATTAAAATACCTTGGTCAATCAATTACTCTGGCTGTTAAAACCTGATGAAAAGAAAGCCTTACAACTTCTATAAAATATTTATGCATTTTATCATAAGGAGAGATCAAAATGAGAATTAAAAATATTAACAGAAATAAAAAGTATTTCCTACTTTTTCTATAATGTGTACAATTAGTGTGTTGACTATAGACCTACATAAAAATAAATTACAGCTGGATCAGAATAGAGAAACAGGAGTCAAGGAAAATGAATGGAAGAGTAAACAGGAAAGGAAGCCAGCTGTTGAGTGGATCTTTTATTTTCTATACGGCAATGTCCAGTGATTGCCACCCTCACTTTTTAGACCTTATCAAAGTGCTGGAACCAGGCATGTAGCTGGGGGGGGGGGGGGGGGCTTGAGGGGCTTCAGCCCCCCCTCCCCCGAAATTCTCATGGTAGTTCGCGAAAAGGCCTTACTGGTACATTATTTAAATTGTTATGTTTATTCATATCATGATCTGATCACCATACTCAATATATCCCATATGCATAGGGGTATTGGGGTAATGATACAAAAGGTTTGCTAGGGTAGACCCTCTTTCACTCAAACTCAGCCCCCCCCCCGAAACCCCCCTGAAAAAACTCACCCACCCACCCCCGAATCGAAATCCTGGCTACGGGCCTGGCTGGAACTATACTTAACATGGTCCATCTGCTTCGCTTTTTGACAAAAACAACGACAATATAAAATACAACTTGCCTTTCATCTCTTTTCCACTACTCCAGATTTGAATAGTGAGAACAAAGTATGTTGCTTTCTATCACTGTTGATGTTGTTGTTGTGTGCCTTCAAGTAATTTCCAACACATGGCAACCTTAAGGCAAACCTATAATGAGAATCTGTTAGAAAGATTTATTTAGAGGGGGTTTGCCATGGCCTTCCGCTGAGAGTTTGTATGTTGTGTATGTGTGACCTGCCCAAGGTCACTCAGTAAGTTTCTATGGTTAAGTGAAGATTTAAATCTTGGTCTCCAGAGTCACTGTTAGACACTTAAACCACTGCACCACATTGACGCCTCTACCATTGCTACTGCTGTCCATTTGATACAAAGAGGACACAATGAAAGGCAGAAGACTCCACAGCAGTAACAGATCCAATAGTAACCACTGTCACTAATGTTAGATCAGGAGTGCATGACCTACCTTAATCTCATTTTATATACCATATAAACTTTCTGTGCAATTTGTTATGACATTACAAATCAGACAAGATATAAAGAAAAATTTTATAAGGAAAATTGCGAGTTTCCAGCAGCATTCTGGTATTTAAGTAAAGGGAATGAAGAATTACTTTATCTCTCTAAATCTATTTGATGTGAAGTGCATGTTGTCAGCAGTGTTCCTTTAATGATAAGGCTACATTTATGCAAATTATTCGATAGCTCACCAAAAAAAAAAATCATTGGTGTCTTAGTTTTTAGGGGTGTTCCTGGGGTTATTAGGAGAACTGATTCACAAAGTTGCATTGGATAGACGGCATCAGCTCTAGTTTCTGAGATATGGTTATCATAGTTTTTTATAGGTTATCAGATAGCAAATGGTAGATAGCATATGTTTGTATCTCAAAAACTCGAGCTGATAGGGGAAAACTGGTGCCATTTTTGGAATCAGCAAACCAAATATACTCAGAAATATGGCTAACATTTGAGGCACCAAAATGTGCGTTGGTCAGTATAATTAGTCATCATCATCACAAGTGATCCCTCATGGTTGGATATGATCATTTTTCAGAAGTAGGTTCTTGGTGATGGGTATATAAGCGACTGTAGAGACCTGTTCTGGATCCGCATGGTCTATCACAATGAGGACATCAATTTCCCGACAAAGGAAATGCTTTCTACTTGGCATGTTTCTCTCTCTTTACCCTATACTTGTGCCTTCTCAAAATGCACAGCACTGTTGGTAACAGCTGACCTCCAGTTGCAATGCTTGAGGGCTAGGGTGTCCCAGTTCCTGGTGTTTATGCAACTTTTTAAAGGATCAAGTTAAACCCATCTTTAAATCTCTTTTGTTGTCCACTGACATTCTGTTTTTGGTTCTTGAGCTGAAGGTAAAGTAACTGCTTTGGGAGATGGTGATTGGGCATTCTCAGCATAGTTGATGGAGGAGGATCATCGCTTCAATGCTGGTGGTCTTTACTTCTTCCAGAATGCTGACGTTTGTCTGCCTGTCTTCCCAAGAGATTTGCAAGATTTTTTTGAAGTCAATGCTGATGAAATCTTTCCAGAAGTTGAGTGACATTTATAGATGGTCCATGTTTTGCAGGCATACAACAGATTTAGAAGGATAACAGCTTTATAAACAAGCGTATTGGTATTCCTACAAATGTCCCGATCCTCAATCACTTTCTGCTTAATTCGGGAAAATACCGCACTCACAGAGCTCAGACAGTGTTGTACTTGGGCACTGATGTTGGCTTGTTAATAAGAGCTTAAATGCATTTTACAAGGTTTATTCTTGGTGAATCTTAGCACAAGTAAAATACTTCATGACATGGGATACAGGTGGAGATGGACTTTGGTTTCTGAAAAAAAGGGGTTACAATGTGCAAAACTTTAGGCCGCAAAGGCAGCATGAGACGTGAAGAGAGATATTGATAACACACTGAAGAAAAGTGGATAAATGAGTAAAAATGAAAACAACCTACAATAAAGGTGGGAGTCCTGTGATGGAATGACAAGAACATACAAAGAAAATTCTGAGCACAAAAGAAACCACAATCTAGACAGATATATAGAGACTATATATGTAAAAAAAACCCTCAACACTTTGGCAGCCAGGTCATTAGGCCCAATAATATATAATTGTATAACAAGTATATAGTTGAGCTGACCTTAGCTGAATTTTCTACTCTTCAACACTAGCTTACATGTGATACAGGAAAATAGATTTTTATTTTAAAGTGACATATTAAACACATGTCTTAAGCATGTATATTACAAAGCAGTGATTCTCAACCTGTGGGTCCCCAGGTGTTTTGACCAGCTGTTAGGATTTCTGGGAGTTGAAGGTCAAAACATCTGGGGACCCACAGGTTGAGAATCACTGCTTTAGAAAAAACATTATTTCTGAAAGCAATCCAAAAAACATGGGATTTTTCCCCATTTAATTTACTTTTGATATATGGTTGTGAGACAAACTCAAATAGAGAGAGAAAAAATGTAAACCGGTGATTCCACTGATTTTTATCAAAATGCTCTAGGAAAGATGAGAAAAGGAAATGCCTTGTTGGACATCTGTGAAGAGTCTCACTGTTATCATTTTGCTAAAGGCATCTATGTTTGCCAGGTGGTGATGGAATTTTGCTTGAAAGAAACAAAACTTGCTCAGACATACCATCATTATAAATTTTAAAAGAATTATAATGACACATCAGGCTTCATATGCTTATGTCAGGACAGCAAATATATTTTTAAAAAATGTAATTTTAAAAAAGCGATTAAAGCTATATTTCAGTTAAGCAAGCAGATGTGTTCCTGGCCCTGACTTCTTTAACAGAAAATGTTATAGCATTTAGTCAGGATTAACATAGAAGGTACAGGATAAGATCCTATACTACCATCAGAAAAAAATAACACTTCAATAATTATATATATATATATATATATATATATATATATATATAAAATAACAATGTGTATGTGTAAAATGAAGCTAGGGTAAATCTACTATGTTTGATATCACTTTAACTGTCAATGTAATGGAATCAAAGGAGCTGTACTTTTACAAGGAATTTAGCCTTTTGTGCCAGTGAGTCCTGGTGCCTTGACAAACTTAAACTCCTATGATTCCATAGCATTGAACCATCCCAGTTAAAGTGGTGTCAAATTGTATTCATTCTGCAGTGTAGATCAGGCATGGGCAAGCTTCGTCCCTCCAGGTGTTTTGGACTCCAACTCCCACAATTCCTAAAAGCCTAGTGGCTGTTATCAGTTGGAATTGTGGGAGTTGAAGTTCAAAACACCTGGAGGGACGAAGTTTGCCCATGCCTGGTTAACATACACCCTAAATCAAGCACATCTTGAATAAGGAAAAAACAACAAAATTACGACCACTCTCAAGACCACCTGAAAGATTCTCCCAAAATCTATCTTTGTTTGTTCTTTCACCATCCCTGTTTTCTTATTCCAATTTGATGCTCAAATGTATAGATCTTTGGCATTTCTCACTCCATATATGGTAAAAGTCTTTGTTGTACATTTTTTAACATCAATTTATTTCTATAACCTTTTACTTTTTGCTTCTTGTTTGTCCTTACTTGCTTGAAGGGTTTCAAAGGTCATCCATTTAAGGCTTCTCTTTCTTTTTTGACTGCAGATAGTGTCCTTTGGCATTCCTTCCTGACAATGTCCCTAGCTTCAACCAGAGTTCTTTTGGTTCCCAGTGAATTTGGCTTAATAGCACAAATTTATTTTTTACATTATCTTTAAATTCTATGGAGATATAATTCAGGTTGTATTTTGGCACAATATTTTGTTTAGTGTTCTTTAGTTTTATTCTAATTGTTTATATTAGCAGTTCATGGTCTGTGTCACATCTGTTCCTGGTCACGTACCATGTTCCTATAATATGTATTCTGCAGCTTCAGACTTTCTTTTTACCTCTGAGGATATTAACATTTGAATGTACTTTTTAGTTTGACTTTGGAGCTTCATCTTCTGACACTATCTCTTGTTTCATTTTGAGTTGACTCATCATAAGATTTTTGTGTTAAAAGCTATTCTACAATTCTGTATGCGTTAGATAACTTATCATGTAATCCCAACATTGTGGAAAAAGGGTGACATTGGTGAAATTGAAATATTAGACAATGAGGTAAGAAATCAATCTGAATATTTCAAAGAATGGGGTGTGGGAATTTGTTCCAAAGCAGAAAATACTACAGTGTAATAAAGAATAATCGCTGCCACTTATTTCATCAGAGTTGCAAAGATAATTGGCTATTAGCTATTTTGCCAGAAATAGCTAAAACAAACAAATAAAGAAATAAACCAAAGAAATACTATTCTATATTCTGCATATTAATTCAAGATCTCTTGGATAATTTTTTCCTAATATTTATTTTTTTAAATAAAATGAAATAACTGAAGAATAGCTGAAGAAGGAAAGCACTCAAGGGCATTTGTTAGGTTATGATTACTACATTCTGCAAGTAATACATATTAGGATGATGTAATATGTTCCCAGAAGCCTTCCTCTATTTTAAAAGAACACCATTTTCATTATTCATTTGAAGGGCATCTCTATCAAACGTTGTTACAGTGCTTTTAACCAGCAAGCAAGACTGATGTATCGCAACTAGCCATTTAATATATACTAAGTGACTGTATGTTGATTGCTATTGATCATACTTACTACAGGACTTCAAACAGCAATTAAATTTAACTGGCAATTAAAATCCATACATTTGTGTTACTTAAAAAACTTTACAATTTAAAGCATACACAGGTCTCTAGAGTGAATCCCCCTTTCTATCCCCCCTCCCCAAAGCATCTATGAAATGGTAAGGCATAGTGCAGTTTAAAAGAGATTCACAATCTCCTATTTCTCATGCAGTCTGTGGAGTGAAAGCAATCTGATGAAAGTGTTAGAGACTTAATTTCTAAGAAGGAAGGGCAGGAGGTTCTATATTCCTTGTTGCAGTTCCACTTTTATTTTACAAATACACACACTTAAAAAGCCTGATGTTTGGAATAGTAAAATAGTTATTGGATTCGGGTCTTGTTCTGAATCAGTCTAGTCTGTACAGCCACCGATTCTATGAAGGTATGTTATTTTTAGACAAGGAGAAAAAAGGGAGAAGGGTTAATGCTCTTGCTCTAAAATCCACTGTTATGCCTAAAATCTAGAAAATGAGAGCACTGCCTTTTTTAGGCTCAGTGTTGTGAGTGATTTGTATTTTTAATTCAGTCTTTTCAATATGAATGTAAGTAGGATTTTTACAGTTTCTTTTCCTCAAAGTGCCACAGCCAGTACACAGTGTAGACAGAATTGACTCACCAACCGTATTTTTCTCATTACACCCACTCTTCCTGTTCCTCTCCCCAAGGGCTTTAGCTGAAAGCTGAGTTTATGAAAGAAGAAATGCTATACTATGAGGCTTTCAGAAAGCCATGCCCAGTTTCAATTTCATTCACATTTTACTATGAGGGAAGGGTACTCTTTATGTTCAAAGTTTTCAAAAAGAGACACTTCTCCCAAACCCTAGAAGATGTCTTATGACAGCTGTTTATCTACTTAGGCCAGTAACGTGTATTCTGACCTACAGGGCTCAATCTTAATGCCTCATATCATCTCTGAAACCCTTTCACACTATAATGATAACAGCCATGTTTATATCCTACAGAACTCTGTACAAAGAGGGATATTTCGAATGCAGAGGAACTGGATTGTGGCCCCACCTGAACTGCCAAATAATGCAGTTTGAAAGAGCATTATACGGCCAGTGTAGACTCATATAATTCAGTGCATTGCAGTTAAATTGTATTATATGAGTCCACACTACCATACAATGCAGTGTCAAGCTGCATTATACAGTAGCGTAGATGTGGCCTGTGCCAATTATGGTCCTGAAACCCCAGTCACGCAGAAGTTCTCTGGTCATTTGTATTGATGTATACTGTATTGATATATATAATACGTGCCAAAAACCCTTCTACATTCTGCACAACAAAAATGCATTCTGTAACTGGTAGAAATTGCATGCTCTAATACATTGCCTAATATACACTGCTTTTTAAAAATCATGAAGTACAACTAAGTACAATAGGTATGAAACCCTGTAGCTGATTAATGGATCATCTCTATTCAGCTTTCACCCAGCCCAAGATATATGATTGAGGCTTTGTGAATCTCCACTTTCATAACCTTTTCAAAACTTTTATCACCATTTCAAGCTCCTTCAGAAACCTGTAGTTCTCTGAATGTTGAAATGTGTGCTCAAAACCAGTATTCACACAGACAGGTAGAATATACATGGCTCTGTACATTGATTCCAGGACTTCAAATAGCATTTAATGGGATAGAACATATTGTGAGGCTACTAACAAAATGGCTGCAATACAATAAAGAAGGAACAGAGAAGCACATTTCCAGGTAGAAAATGAGCACCTAAAACTTCCCCCTTTACCCCGCAAAGATGACTGATGGCAGCTCTGTTGGACTAACAAATTCCCATCTGCTAGCTATGTTCAATCGACAGGAAACTCATCAATCTGTGCTGATGGAAGTCCAAATAACAACAGACAAAAGTGAGTCAAATTCGACAAAAAAAAAAACAATTTATGTTTCTCCACTTATGTGCATTAAAATATGTATAATATGCTTCAAAAATGCACATTTTAGGTGTTCTAATGATTAATAAATTGTGAACTAATTTGCTATATATTGTATGACTGAAAACTGCTGTGCTGTACTTCACTATTCAGTAACCCTGATATTCCATTTGGCAAGATTTCATTACATTATTGCATACACTATGAATATGTCAACCTCAAGTATATGTCAAAGGTTGGTTCTTGGGCTAAAATTATGTATTTTGATACAACCCATGGGTAAGTTGATGGTAATTCCTGAGAAAGGGGAAACCTCAGTAGACCAGCTTATCCATCCATTCACAAAGGCCAGAAGCAGAGTCGCAATGGAGAGAATATAAGGGATTGGTGCTTGTCTTGGTTCACCCAGGGCAAACTAAGCTTTCATCTTTTGCCACTCAGAGAAGGGGATGGTTCCCTTTTTAAGAGTTACGGTACAACATATACACTGATGTCGTCAATAAGCTGCTGACCCAGGTTTTTGGGGCAAATTTTCTGACTAAAATTTCTACACTTATATATGTTTAGATACAGTATACTTAAGAAAAGACAAGGCACAACAGTTAGTTTACTCCCTTGCCAATCTTTATACAATACATACTTCATATAAAAACTGATTTAGCCAGAAATATGCCTGAATTACATGTATTAAAATATAAGCCTTTCCCCCTTGCACACAATAAAAAAACCACCATGCCATGAGGAATGATTAATTAACAGCAGACGTGGCACGGTGAATCTACAGGTTTGTTTTCCTAGCAGCAAGCATATGTATAACCTCTTGAACAAAGAAGACCTTTTCTGCAATCTCTCTTGTTCTGCTATAGATTCTGAAACAACTTGTAACAGTCAGTGAACGACTGCCATGCAGTGGCACTGTTTGGAACTGCGCGCCAAAAAACAAAGGCAATTTCTCTGTCTCTTCAGAAAATATCAGGAACCTTTGCACAACAGTAGCTATGCTTATTCTCGTCAAAAACAAATCACAATGTCTGCTTATTAAAATGTAAGCTATGAAGCAGTACTGTTAAAAGGATGCACCATGTGAAATCTGGGTTTCTCATGACAGTGCTAGCTTTTTCAACAGAATACATATTTTAATAGTTTCTGTTATAGCCTGTTTTAAAAGCAAATTCCACTGTAAAATCAGACAAAATTGGGAATTTGATTTTGTTGTTGTTGGAGCAGCCAGACAATCTTGAACATTAAGAGTTAACCTTCAACCTCAACATGCAAATGAATCATACGGTTGCCTTTTCAAGTCTTCAACACTCACATTCACTCATAGCAGGCATCAAATTACACCAGACTGTCTCATTATTCCTCTTACAATGTTCTTGTGCACTTTTCCACTTCAATCCACTTTCAATGCTGTTTCTGCCTCCTGCAGAATTCTGAGGCTTGTAGTTCAGGAAGGCCCAGGGTTTCTCTGGATGAGCAGTTTAAAGGCCCCTCCTTAAACTACAAAGTCCAGGATTCTTCAGGAAGAAGTCTTTGGTGACCCAACTATCAAGAGTCTGCTTGGGTCACCAAAGATTTCTGTTTTTTTTTTTCCTAACTAAAAATGTTTAAACACCACATTTGCTTCGAATGGCTCAGGCTACTGTTCTTGGTAGTCATTTTTGAAGGGTAACCTTTATTGTAATAGCTGAATTACTCATGCAGATATATATGTGTTAACATAAACGGCTCTTTTGTCTTGTTCAAATCACCTAGTTGGGAAAAAAATTCAAGTCGTCATATCTTTCAGGTATGGAAATATATTATCAATAAGATTAACATTATTGTGACCAATGATAAATATCAGTTTCTGATTAATTTCTCTCTCATTGCAGACTGTAGCATTATATTTTTCTTAGAAAAATCAAACACAGGCTCTGTTGCCCCTATCTAGTATTTCACCCTAGCAAATGGCAGAAAATTTTGTACCTTCCTAAATTTTTCCATCTGCTTGTAAATGTCAGGATCTAGCTCTTGAGAGACATCTTTCATCCACAACAAAGCTCCTCGATATTCAGTCCGACATTGTTCCATTCGGTTAACTGTCAACCATGTATCAGAGATGGCTTTGTATCTGAAGGTCTCCACCTCTTGATGTAGTCTGCATAAAGGACTGCGTAGTGTCAACCTGGGACAAAAAGCAAAAATCATAGGCCATAAATAGAATAGGAACTTTAGGGACTCTTCTGAAAACAAAAACAAAAAAACAAACCAAAAAGAGCTGTTATACTTCGAATGCCAAACCAACCAACCACATGAAAGAAAATGGCAATAGAAGCAAGAAAAATTAGAACACCCAAAAATCTAATGTTTATTTCTCACATAAACACTACAGACAATGAACTTCACACATTATTTCTGTATGACTGACATAATTAATTTAGCTGATTCCCCTCCTCCCAAATTTGCAGTATTCTTTTGTTGTTGCTTTCCCTTCTATAATCATGATAGAAAATGCTAAATAAATCATAGAAAAGTTCAGCTGCACTGAACGGGAAGCAAAAGAATGTTTCAATTTCACAAGCAGGAAGATGAATGACAGAATGTAACTCTTAGTTTTTGTTTTATAAGTTATTAATTGCTTGTTTGCTTGGCATACTGCCTTTACATTTATTTAATTTAAAGCAGGCAGTTCTGAAATTCCAGTACTTCAGGGGGTGTCTTCTAATAGAGCAACCAAGTGGAACCAATGCTGATCAGCTGACCAACGTAACGTTACTACCTGTAAAGTCCCTGGATCTTTCATCATACAGGATATACATTTTTGTAATATTTTGCTTCTCATGTCTCAACTAAAATATTAGAAATTGCTATCTTTCTTACCAATCAATTATTATGTGTTGTCAACTGTAACATCATCAAAGTTTGAACTTTTCCTTCTGAGTTTGTAGAATGGTGCTTTGGCATGAGATTATCTAACCCCTCTCTCTATTTGAATTTAGTCAGTTAAATAAGTATACACATACCCACTTGCCCTGAGGTAAATCCTAGAAACAGAGAATAATCAAGGCACTAGCAAACAGCCCTATTTAATTTGCACAATATGTCAATGAGGGGGATATTTAATATGTCACCAATTATCAGCCACGTGGATTACAAGCAAAATCTTCAGGTGGATGAAACCACTCTAGTTGAAAGGAAGCTGAAGTCTCCATGCATGGTTTCTGCAATATGGCACCTATTCCACCCAGAGGTGAAAATAATTCTTCTAAATATACGCTTTGACAGCTCTTGGAACACACTACTGATTGCTATGGTTACTCTCTTTCTTTCTTCTGACATCTTCTTCCTGGAGTTACAGCATACCATGAATGACACAAATTCACTCACCATTTAAAAGTGGAGCAGAACTACTTTAAGAAAAAAATATATGAGGATGACTTTAATACGGAATTCCAACTGGTGAACCCATGGATAACCTAACCAGCATTTACTCTGAATAATTCAGAAGAAAGGGATAGATTGATCTCCCCGAACAGAAGAGATACAAAGAACTCTTGATTTATTGATCTTACATTTCTTGTGTTGCTGGTTCACAGGTAATTTATATTAAAGTATACTTGATAAGACTGGTTTTGAAGTGAACCGTTGTCCTCTGTGTTAAGCTACTGTGTTCTGGAAAAATGATATTCTATAAGCACACTTGTACCTCTTCAGGCTTAAGTCCCTAATAGGATCTCTCACAAGTGCATCTTTAGTCTACCAGTCTAGGGATTTCTTCATTTTAGGAAATACTCTGTAACTGTGGGCAATCTGAGGCTAGTAGTAAAATAGTAACACTGGTGTAGTTTTGCACAAGACTACAAGCAGACTATTAACCCATTTGGAATCTGAGTGTTTAAATATTAAGTTGTGGATGCAGAGGAAACTGTGTCTAGAATTACAGTGAGGCAAAAACTCCTAGATCCCAAGATACACAACTTTCTTTGTCAGAAAGTAAAGCTGGAAATGAGCAGGTCTACATTCTGTTTTATTTGTTCTGGCTTTTAAACCAAAAATAAATAAATAAATAAATGGGAATGAACTGCTTTCTATTCCATCTGTGCTATCACTAAATGAGAAGCAATACAGAACAGGCAGGAAATAGAGTGACAAGATAACAGAGAGAAGATGGAAAGAGAGTTTATATTAGTGGTTCTTAACCTGTGGGTCCCCAGATATTTTGGCCTTCAACTCCCAGAAATCCTAACAGCTGCTAAACTGGCTGGGATTTCTGGGAGATGTAGGCCAAAATACCTGGGGGCCCACGGGTTGAAAACAATTGGTGTATATGATGTAGTGGTCAGAATATTGGACTACGATTTGATAAAACACACATTGAGATCAATGTTTAAATCATTGAGCTCTTGTTTAGTAATTTCTGCCTTTTCTGATAGGAAATGTTGGAAGACTGGAGAAGAGGAAAGCTATGGTATTGCATTAAAAAACAGAGCAGGGCTACTACAAGCTATTCCAGACACTTTATTTCAATAATGAAGTCCACTCTAACATACCTTTGCTGAGAAGAAAAGCAAAAGGCTTTTCCTGTGGCTTGCATCATCTTGCCTGCTCTAGTTTTATCCTGAG
Source organism: Anolis sagrei (assembly GCF_037176765.1). Lineage (NCBI taxonomy): Eukaryota > Metazoa > Chordata > Lepidosauria > Squamata > Anolidae > Anolis > Anolis sagrei. Next base: position 99,755,035 of record NC_090026.1, on the reverse strand, counting down.
AACCTTGGAATCGGAGAAATTTTCCTAATTCATTTTCTTCATGAGACATAACTAAGATTTTAAAAAGAGAAAACACAAGTAAGCTTCATAAGTTATTTCTACATATGGTAAGATTACAAGAAACAAAAAACAGGCAAACATAAAAACACACCAGAAATTTCAAAATGCAGCTCATGCAATTTTGAAACAGAAGACTGGAATCACTTTAGCATATCCATTTATGAACTCAGTGTAATGTAATAGGAACTGTAAGATGACCTCTATGCTGAAAAGGGAACAGTGATGGGTTTTATTGTTGCTGCTTGAATAGAGGTACATGCACAGTGGGATCAGACTACTATGACCTGACCACAATACCTAGAATTTCCCTTGATTACTTTAGATTCTATTTCAATTCTGTGAGCCTAATTCTCAAGTGACAAGATATTTACATGACTCTAATGATCCTGAGGGCTGATTTCAACAACTTTGCCCTTTAATTACATTCCCACTGTTTAAAATACTTGCACAAGAGTTTTCTTATTTATAATGTTTAATCCTTAAAAGTTTATATTTAAATTGGGAAAGCATTTGAATGTATCCGTTCTGGTAATTTGGTTAAAAGCACGAAGGAACAGATCAGGTAATATCTCTCAAGATTACGGCTACCAATGAGGCACCAATCAAAATTTACACAAGGCATACATGTTAAGCTGAATAGCAGAGGAAAGGAGAACAGATCTTTACTCCTCCTTTCAAACAGCTTTCCTGTGCTTTTCCTTTGTGTGCAGAGTAAACTATGAGATTCTCCTTTATTTCTTCCCTACATTGATGAGAAAGCAGTTTGGAGTGGAAACTGAGAGCATATGTAACATGAAAGAGGAAGGCAGAGTAAATAGCTGCCTACAAACTACTACAACCAAACTATAGCTTTTAAGGATGCTTTTCAATTTTTTAATTAAAAAATGTCAGACAACATGACACATGAACTCTAACATAAAGTATGCAACGTTTTCATCATGTTTTGTAAGGGATAGGTAGTTTGGTACCCTACAAATGTTTTGGATTACAGCTGGCAAAAGCCTTAGCAGCGATGATCCGAGATTGCATGTCCCTCCTCCACCAAATGCTATAATTGTTACATCTTCCTACATGATTTTTTCCCCAGTCAAATTAGCTTTAAAGCCTGAGTTGATAATAGTGTAAACTTGAAATCTTGTTAGTGCTTTAACCTGCTTCATAACAAATTCTTTTTTGCTGCTCATTAAGATTGCAACTATAAACATGTATTCAAGAATGGAACTACTGACTGCATAGGGAAGCTGATGAGGAAACATAATATACAACTATCGACAGACCCACTAATAAAATCCAACAAATGCTACATTCAGCAAAGGACAAGAGGGATCTTCTCACTTCTGCAGGAATCCACTGTATACCATGCAGCTGTGGACAAGTCTACATAGGGACCACCAAACGCAGCGCCCAAACACGAATCAAGGAACATGAAAGGCACTGCAAACTACTTCAACCAGAGAAGTCAGCCATAGCAGAGCACCTGATGAACCAGCCTGGACACAGCATATTATTTGAGAACACAGAATGCTGGACCACTCTAACAACCACCATGCCAGACTACACAGAGAAGCCACTGAAATCCACAAGCATGTGGACAATTTCAACAGAAAGGAGGAAGCCATGAAAATGAACAAAATCTAGCTACCAGTATTAAAAAAAACCTCTAAAATAACAACAGCAAAACAACACTCAAATACAGGGAACCTCCAGAGAGGAAACAATCAGGGACAGCTAATCATCTCTCAACTAAAGATTCCCCCAGGCACTAACAAGCCACACCAAAAAACTGCCAAACCATCAAATGCTAATCAAGGCGGCCAGTTAATAAATAATAATAATAATAATAATAATAATAATAAAACTTTATTTATACCCCGCTACCATCTCCCCAAGAGACTCGGTGCGGCTTACATGAGGCCAAACCCACAATACATCAATAATAAAAACAATAACAACAAGTAATACAAAACAATAACAAGTAATACAAAACAATAAAAATAAAACTCCTAACAGAAAATAAGTAATGAACATTAACAGTAACACAACGACGTTTAAAAATCTATGGCTGGGCCAAATGTAATAATTAAAATTTAGAAATAATGCTGAGCATGAACAGGTGAAATATGACTAGGATAGAGTTTTCAGAGAGGGATGGGCACTCCTAGATCAATAATAAAGTGCATTTAGAAGACATATTGCTGGGAGTTTCCTTATTCTGGGAAGGCACATTGGAACAACCACGTTTTCAGGCTCCTCCTAAAGACTGCCAGAGTTGGGGCATGCCTGATGTCCTTGGGGAGTGAGTTCCAGAGTCGAGGGGCCACCATCGAGAAGGCTCTCTCCCTCATCCCCACCAATCATACCTGCGATGGAGGTGGGAGTGCGAGCAGGGCCTCCCCAGATAATCGAAGGGATAGTGTGGGTTGAAACATTCACGCCTAGCTCCAACAGACAAGAGTTCTTTGCCCCACCCCGGCCATTCCACAGATATATGAACCCAATTTTCCTAGCTTTGATAGACCTCAAAAACTCTGAGGATGCTTGTCATAGATGCAGGCGAAACGTCAGGAGAGAATGCTTCCATATAGCTTGAAAAACCTACAACAATCCATGGAAAATTACTGTTTGGCTCTACAATTCCCAGATTTCCCCAACTAGCATTGCCAGATTTCAGGATATGTAGCCTCCAAAACTATTGCTTCCAAGCTCTGCATTGAGAGCAAGCATTACTGAATGGAGAAGACACACAAATAATTTGTACTTTTACAAAAGAACATGAAGCTCACCACAACTAAAAAATACTTACAAAAAATCCTTTTTTGATATAGTTCAACTGCTTTAAGTAAATCCATACATGTCCTCTGAATTGAATGGAACAGCTGAAATATATAATGCAAACTGCATAAATAAGAGGACATGTCCCCGTCCCCCCCAATATAATAGCATACTAAACAGAGTTCTGATTAATCAAAATACTACCCCTTACATTATTAGTCTTTGTCCTATGGTTAAGAAATTACCAATTTTCTCACAAATGCAGCAGTTTCCAAATCACACATAAAATCACAAATGCATCAATCACACATTACATGGGTGCATTTATTCTGCAGAATTAATGCAGTTTTATATCATTTTTACAGCCATTGCTCAGTGCTTTCAAATCCTGGGAGTGAGGCACCAGTACAATTTGGCAAAGAAGGCTAAAGATCTTGCAAAACTACAATCCCCAAGATTCCATAATATAGAGCCATTACAGATAAAGTGATGTCAAGCTGCATTAATTCCACAGTGTAGAGCAGGAATAGGAGAATTTCGGCCTTCCAGGTATTTTGGATTTCAACTCCCAGAAATCGAACCCAGCTTACCAGCTGTTAGGAATTGTGGAAGTTGAAATCCAAAAGACCTGGAGGGTTGAAGTTTGCCTATGACAAGCTGTGATAAAAATCACTTTCAGAACAAGTGCTATATATGACAAAGGAAAGAAATAATTTGGTTTTTCTATAAGAGGTATGTATCCCTTTAATCCAACAAGACAAGTAGGTTCTACTACCATATATATCTTATCAAGATTTTAAGTGCAAGTCATTAATTGTTATTGTAGTATGGCCTACAAAAAAGGGGCTTGATATTACCTATACAGTATATAAAGCCACTGTAAGTGCTGTGTTATTTCTAATTAAGTGGTGAAGGCAAGTGTGGGTAAAAAAAATAGGAGGGAGCAAAATTATAAAGCCTGGTTCATGCTAAAAAGGTGATTTTTTAAAACAGGATACACCTTATGGCTGTTTTGCATATTACGTTTAGATTTGCTATCTACTGAATACATAGTAATTTTATGAGTATATGGTACACTTAGATCTGCTATAAAATATTGTGTATTCGTAAACACAAATTAGGTTTATACTTGAAATCAACATATAAAGTAACTTTAAAAGTCCACAAAAAGCTACTCTCAGTATTTAGATTTCGAAAGCCAATTACATGGGGGGAAAAGCACAACGTGAAAAGGATATCTTGATTCAAAAGACAGGTTATGCTGGATTTTGAGCAGGTGAAGAAGGTTAAAGAGCTCACTGTACAAGTCTTACAAACTGTTCATGGGGAAAGGTCCACACATACCTCCAGCTTTGCATCCAAATCAGCATCTGAAGCCACCACGTGTTCATCCTCTTTCTTTCCCGTAACTTTGATAAGAGTTTGTTTTGTTTTCCAGTATTTCTGCTGTACTTTATTGACCACAGACTTTTCTGGACCTTGGGCATACCGATCATAAAATTCCCTTGAATAACCACTAAAAGGTAAAAAAAAAAAAAGATTAAAACTGTAAGGCAGTCCTAAATCATACAAAATCAGATAAATTAGCCTGATTCAATATTTGTGTATTTACACTCCTTGAACTTGGGTTTATAATGTTTTACACTGACTTGCATTCTTTCAGCTGTGTATACTTAACTCATATGGCCTTTCCAAATATACAGTTTTGAATGATCCATTATACTACCAGTGAAGTTTTATCATGAATACAGGTGTGAAAAGACAATGCCTTAATGTGCTATGATTCACAGAGACAAATGTACACAAAACTACTTACTATTTGTGGCCATCCATGTTTTCTTATTTTTCTCAAACCCTAAGAATTAGAAAAACAAATCAAAATTAAAATGATTCCTTTGATGAATCCATCATAAACTTCTGAAGTGGACATATATCTACAAATTAATTCAAATAAATAACAATGTGAGTTTCATGTGCATTTGAGTTCATCCAATGAAATATAGAAATAGTCTAGCATTAAACAAATGCATGCAAGGAAACACATGTTTGCACCCTCTGCATTGCAACTTCTGAATGCCTGATTTATATTACTCTATGACAACTAGTTCTCTCTCTCTAAAACTACACACAGTAATTCATAGGTCATTGCAAATATGTACTGTGACATGATACAGTTCCGTCACCTGACCACCTGACATTTCTTCTCTCCAAAGTGACAAATTGCAATTTGTGTGCAGCTTTTCCAAAAAATAGAAGTTTGGTTTTGGAGTAATCTTTATTTTACTGTTACTTGTGGTTCAATTCCCATTTTTTTTTGTATGGGAATTTATCTGGGAAGAGAAACCTCTTAAGTATCATATAGTATTACATATACTATATACATTGAAGCTGTATTGGCTCATTGTACGCCTTAGATATTATGTTACTAGAGAACTTAAGCAACTGCTGTTCATAATAAGCTTAAATGAGAAAATGGGCCTTTCACTTTGAACACTGTTGTCATATTTAAGGAAGCTCTCTATGTAAATCTTCTTCTGACTCCAGCACTGCTAGCAGAAGGTGGAAAATGTAAATTTATGATCACAGAAAACTTTCAACTAATCTCACCTTTCTGAGAAGTATACATTTGCAATAATTTTGCAAACACATCTATATCATATATATTCATTTTTTAAAAAATGAGGAAAAAACCCTGAAATTATACATTTTAATTAAACTGCTAGTGCCTATCCTTCAACTAAATTTAAAAGACATTTACCCAATGTACATAAGCTTAACACATACACACAAATGCACACACACAAACATTTTTATTGTTGCACCACTGTTCATTTCTGCTGAAAGGCATATACCAGCAATGACATGCATCATTATGGACTCTTTGTGATTACATTGAGATCATAAATGGATACTGACGTAAACATTAGTGCAGAACCAGCACTAATTTTCTGTAGTGATGGATAAGGCCTCTGAGGGAACACTAAGTATGCACAGGCAAAATCTGGCTGACAAGTTGAAAGACATAGACTTTAAACAAGAGGGTTGACTATCGACCAAATGAAGAAAACAGAAATACTCAAGATCCATAGTTTTATAAATACAGACAATAATGAGACAGAATAGATAATCTGGTATTCCGAATATTAACTTAGTACTAAAAGAACAACTCTGCAAAAACAAAAAAAACAACTTTCTTTTCTAGTTATCTTAGGACTATTCCATTGGCCTTTTCATGACAAAAATGAATTCCGTTTTACTAATTCAACAGAAAATAGCTGTGCTACCAAAGAGAAATATCCAGATAAAATGCAGATATAGACAGACATCCTGCATCAAGAGATGCATATGTATTATACTGCTATGTCTCCAGAGCTAGTTTCTCAATACTAGCACTCCAGATCCCACCTCCATGTTGTCAGGGAGTGGAAGGATAAGCAGAGTAATGTCCAGCTATCTTCTTGTGGTTGGATGTGCTGCGACAGGCATCTTCAGAGTCCTCAGGACAGGAGGTCTCTGAATATGATGCAGCATGGCCACTACAGGAAAACAGATGGGACACTTAACCACTCATCTGGCTTGAATGCTGGTCCAACTTGAACCATCATTCATCGTATGACATCATAACTCATTAACAGGATGCTAGCCAGAATTTCACATTGATACTAAATAGGTGAAATAGGCTTTCAGAAGAGACCAAGCAAGGATTATTCCACATTATTCTGAGGCAGTTATGGAAATCTGAAACCAAAATTTCCAAAATGAAACCGGAACATACAGGGTTATGACACCAGCACTAAAAAGTTTTATGGTATTTTTGTTTGGATTGAACAAAGTATATCAATGAATGTAACAGAAGTCTTGTGTGCCTTAGAATTCCAGTTAGGCTTTATTAATATTAGAGAGGTTTAAATAATTATATGTGTTTCATTAGTAGTGGAGACATGACCATAATACCGTGGTGACTTCTGAATATTTATTTCATCTACTTTTAAGACAAGGGAGAGGAGAACCACCTACAATCATTTAGTTTATCTGTGCTACCTAAGTCTCTGTATCATCAGCCATATATATGATGATATGATCTTCCCACATTCTTTCTCCCATACTTTCAATTTTCAGACTACCAATGTATCCTCTTCACCAACCTTCAGCATTTCATTTGAGAAACCCAGCTGAGACAATCAAGTTGTCCTTATTTTCCAATGCATAATAACGAAGATCACAGTAAAATTAATAACGAGATATTTTGAGGATGTAAGCAGCATAGTTGGACTCTGGCTGGAGACACACATTTAGGCAAGTTAGGTAATAAGGAAAGCTCCAGGGAGACGCACTGCTTGGGGGAGGACAAAAATAAAAAATAAAGCAGATAGGCACAGGTTTCAGATGAAAAGTATTGGGGGGGTGGGCAGTAAGGCACCACAAAAAACAATTCCCCATGTGGTCTACTGAACTATAGATAAAAGGTCATAACTCAATATGTGGATTGCATGCAGAAGGCTTCTAGTTCAAACCTATATCTACAGTCTGAACAGTAGTACAGTCACATTTAATCTGGAAAGTAAGTTACTGCAGAAATTCCTAAGAGGGCAAAGACAAATTCCTATGTTCTTATGACCTTTCTTCTTCAAAGAAGTTACAGGCCCTCTGCCAACTGCCCATGCCATTATGCTTCAATAATAACACAAATGGAGATAGAAGACATTCTGTGTAGTAACATGTCTATGAACCATTAATAGGTGGTCAAATGGCACCTTACACTTTTATTTTTTAGGTAGCTGACAAAGAATAACATCCTTTCCTAGGGCTTTCCCAAAAACCCTGAAAATTCCACTGCTTTTCTTTTTACTTAAAGTGTTGTTTCTTGATGGTATTTTGTGAAATGTGTTGATTATGGTTTTCGTGTTCTATTTTAAAACATGTAAATTGAGCTTTTTTTAAAAAAAAATAGTCAACAAACAAGTTAGACATATGAGCTACATATTCTTAAAGTCTTAATTTTATATGAAAAAGGTTTAGGCACAGGTTTGCTTTCTTATTATAACAGCTAGTGCTTTCTGGACCATCCTCCAAAAAATTGGATGCCCTTCTGCAGCTCCTCCACGATGATATGATGGCAACAGTTTTGGACAGCAATGACTCCCCAAGTGACCCATTTAAGATGGAATCAGATGGCAAACATGGATGTGTTATTATCCCAACCTTATTTTCCATTTTCATTGTTATGATACTTCATCTTGTTGATGGGAAGCTTCCTACTGGCGTGGAAATCATCTATCTGACAGATAGCAAACTATTTAACCTCAGCAGACTAGAAGCCAAAACCAAGGTCACAACAGCATCTGTTATAGAACTCCAATATCTTGATAATAACTTAATCTGCGCTCATACAGAAGAAGATCTGCAGGTCACTCTAAACAACTCTTCGAAAACATATGCGAAGCTCGGCCCCTCACTGAAGATTGAGAAAATTAAAGTGCTCTTTACCAGCCAATACCTCAGCAATGCCAGAAGTACAGCTTAATGGTGTAATATTAGAAAATGTTGACCATTTCCTCTACCTTGGCAGAAACCTATCAATAAAAATCAACATCAGGACTGAAATATAACACCGCCTGAGCTCTGCAAGGGCAGCATTTTTCCAAATGAAGCAGAGAGTATTTGAGAACCGGGACACCCAAAGGGATACCAAGGTTGTTTATAAAGCTATTGTCCTTTCACCCCTGTTATATGCCTGCAAAACATGGACTGTCTGCAGATGTCGCACTGAACTCCTGGAATGATTTCATTAGTGTTGCCTCCGAAAAACCCTGCAAATCTCTTGGGAATAGAGTGGACAAATGTCAGTGTGCTGGAAGAAGAAAAGACCACTAGCACTGAAGCAATGTTTCCCTGCTATCAACTCTGCTGGACTGGTCACGTTGTCTGAATGCCCAGTCAGCATCTCTCAAAGCAGTTACTGTACTCGCAACTAAAAAACGGAATGTTGGTGGACAAGAAGATTTAAAGATGGGCTTTAAATAGTGTCTGTAGAATAGACACTGAGAACTGGGAAGTTCTGGCCCCTGAGCACTCTAATTGGAGGTCAGCTGTGACCAGCAGTGCTGTGGAATTCGAAGAGGCTCGAATGGAGGTGAAAGAAAGAAACATGCCAAAAGGAAGGCGCATCAAGCCAACCCTGACCGGGACCGCCTTCCACCTGGAAACCGATGTCTTCACTGCAGAAGAACATGCAGATCAAGAATAGGGCTCTACAGCCACCTATGTATTCACTATCAAAACACAACACCTGGAGGGCCATCATACTCAGACAATGAGGGATTGCCTAAGTAAAGTATAACAGCTAGTTAACATTTAATGTGAAATGGCATTCTCAAAAAGACAATGAATCCAAGTTTAGTCATGTTTAGAACAAACCCACTGAAATCCATGGGGCTTTAGTTGGTGAGCTATTAATAAACTTTATTTGACTAGAGGTTGACTAGGCAAGTGTGAAGAGCACTTCTAGATATTAGCATCAGTCATGGAAAGTATAATATTTCCATGACCTTCACTTTTGTGAAGCTTTTTAGCCACAGTCTGCATGATTTAATTTAGAAAAGTGGTTTCAAGGATAAACTGTGAAATCTTGGCCAAGCTCCCTGTCCTGACATATCTACAAATAAAGAATGGCTAGAGATAGAGAAGTTAAGCAAACATTTTTCACAATACAGTATAACACAAAGATTGAGCATAACACCTAATATGTGTATTTGTTTATACAATTGATTTTAAAAGATGAAGAAATACCATTCTAGCTTTTTAAATTCTTTAAACTTTCTAATTAATGTGATGTCAAGATTACACTTATATATCAGCCCTGGAGACAAATTACTATTTTTTAAAATGTCATTTTAAAATTGTTTATATTCTATGAATTACCTTTGCAAGGAAACATAAAAATAAAAAGTTAATTCAGTGTATATATTTCTCTATTTGAAATGAAGCTGCCACAGACCTCATATAAGGTACTCCTTTAGGGAAAAAGTCTCCTCTGCCAAATAACCAAAATGTATTTCTTCAATATGATATGAACATATAAATGACACATTCCACCTAACAAGTTACTTAAAATAATAAGTATATATTTTATCCTTTTTTTGGACTTTTCTTCATTATCATTAGTTACTTGAAGATGGAGAGCAGGCTAGGATGTCACAGCACAACCATTGTGTCCTCATCATCCATACAGTGGAAGCACATCTGTATATACCAGTGTGTTCAGCGATCAGGGAGGCAGGCCTGGAGGAAGCATACAGCACATTGTACAAATGTGCCACCCAAAACACTGATGATAGGAGAGCAGAAATATTGTGTGTAAGTGATCAGCAATGATAACTCTAACCTACTCCTCCTTATTTCAAACACATAAATGAAATGCCCAAACAGAGCAATTCAGTCATCAATTTAAGAACAAGAGAAAACATCAGAGAAACATGACATAGGGTGAAGGAAGGAAGGAGGGAAGGACTATTCCTCAATTCCCATTTCTTCATGTTGCTACTACTACCACTGGAGGTAGAAAAGAATCTTTATGCTTGTATGTAATTGTTTTCCACAGCATGAAGGGAAAAAAGATCTGAAAGCTGAAGAATGTGCAGTAGGGTGCCGGTAACATGGAAGAACAGGTATTTGGGAGGAGAGCAATGTCCAGTCTCGATAAAATAGTGAAGAGTAGAGACATCAGACTTGCAACAAAGATCCGCCTAGTCAAAGCCATGGTATTCCCTGTAGTCACCTACGGATGTGAGAGCTGGACCTTAGGGAAGGCTGAGCGAAGGAAGATCGATGCTTTTGAGCTGTGGTGTTGGAGGAAAGTTCTGAGAGTGCCTTGGACTGCGAGAAGATCCAACCAGTCCATCCTCCAGGAAATAAAGCCTGACTGCTCACTGGAGGGAAAGATACTAGAGACAAAGCTGAAGTACTTTGGCCACATCATGAGGAGACAGGAAAGCCTAGAGAAGACAATTATGCTGGGGAAAGTGGAAGGCAAAAGGAAGAGGGGCCGACCAAGGGCAAGATGGATGGATGGCATCCTTGAAGTGACTGGACTGACCTTGAGGGAGCTGGGGGTGGTAACGGCCAACAGGGAGCTCTGGCGTAGGCTGGTCCATGAGGTCACGAAGAGTCGGAGACGACTGAACGAATGAACAACAACAACAACTCTGCAAAACAAGAAAAAATTTCAATATGGGAAAAAATAAACTTTAGCTTCAGACAGTTGATAGGAGTAAGTTTGCCACATCATTCAGCCTACTGTTGTAACAGACCTATTTATAAAAATTCACAAACAAAAATGATGAAAACTGTGCTGCTATTGGTACCAACTCCATGAAAGTTAATGCTCACTACCTGCTATATAATAAGGGAAGAGGCATTGAAACAAGTAGAAAAACGTCAAATCAGTCTGAGGTCTGTCTGACTTCAAATGATCCTCCTTTTCCTAGCATGACATTGTATTTTACCTAATACCATATTGTTCAGAAGGATCCTTTGGTAAAATTTAGTAAGGGACAGATGTAGTATTTCTCACATCTGAATTCTATCCTTCTTTTAAAAAGTCAAAGTCACATAGACAAACGTAACCGTATTTTAGCCAACAATCCATGGAGATGGTTAAGCCTAAGAGTGTTCTAAAACCTACCCAATAAACCACACTGTTGAAGAGACATCTGAACTCTGCTCTCTTCAAGTCAATTCCGACAATATCTAATACCACACTACGATATCTCAAACACATAGCCACATTCGTCTCTTGTAGCATAAAAAGAAGGAACGGCTTGAGGGAGAAAAAAATGGAGGATGGCAGCAACTTTAAAACTGGTTACGTTTTAGCATGAATTTTTCTGGATATATACTGATTTCTTCAGCAGCTATACCAAGTGGTATTAAAGCCTTAGGTATAAAGTATTATATATTTGTGGGAGCTTAATGGAATGTAATAGGATCCTGAAAGATGCTACTCATGTCCCGTGCTCTTAGTTTTTCAACACTGCCAAGCCCTTTGAAATTTACACAAGGAACATGATGAGTTTTCCTTATTTTATACAGTAAAACAAATATTTAGGCTACTTTGAGTTGTGCACCTTCAAATTGTTTCTGACCTACACCCACCCTAAGGTGACTTTATCACAGGGGCAAAATATGTTTAGAGCAGGGTTGACATTGCCTGCCTCTATATGAAAGAGTGAGACCTGCCCAAGCTCACCCAATGGTTTTCCATGACTGAGCACGATTAAAACATAAAGGTCTCATCTACATGTAACCATTTAATGCAGTTCAAATCATACGAAAGCTGACTGGCACAACCTGGGGATCACAACCAGACACAGTGAAGACATCTGCTCTTGCGCTATGCTACTCTGCTGCTGAGTACGCATGCCCAGTGTGGAACACATCTCACCACACTAAAACAGTAGATGTGGCTCTTAATGGGATATGCCGCATTATCACAGGGTGTCTGCGCCCTACACCACTGGAGAAATTACACTGCTTAGCCGGTATCGCACCACCTGACATCCGCCGGGAAGTAGCAGCCAATAGTGAAAGGACCAAGGCAGTGACATCTCCAGTTCATCCCTTGTTTGGGTATCAGCCAGCACGTCAACAACTTAAATCAAGAAATAGTTTTCTTAGATCTACAGAGACACTCGCTGGAACACCTCAGCAAGTGAGAGTCCAAAAGTGGCAGGCCCAGAAAAGCAAACCACTGACCACCTGCTGCAATGCACCCTGAACCCTGCCACATGCACAATGGAGGACTTTCTTGCGGCAACACCAGAGGCACTCCAAGTAGCCAGATACTGGTCAATACTGGTAATACAATGGTATGGTTGCTGATGACACGATAAATAAAGTTCAAAGCTAGCTTCAAACTACATCGGTCAGACAACAAACTCTCACAAAAGCATGCAAAACAAAGCCATCAAAGTACATACATGATCTGTGGTTTGTATAATCACTATTCTGGTCTCAAATTGGCTCTACGATTTCCTTCCTTTAAAATATAGGCTACAACACCTGGGATTTATTGTCAGTCTCCTATGCAAGTGCTAGTCAGGACTCACTCATTTTACCTTCTAAGATCTGAGGGTTTCTGGCTCCTTAAGGGTATTTAGATCTTTACCTAGAAAAAACATGCATCTCTCATACACATACCTACCCAATGATACTTGTGTTATCAATTAATCTTATCATTAAAAGGTACACACATAAGGCATTTTTATGGGCAAGTGCTCTTCAGATATTATACCACTCACAATGCAGATGGACAGTCATATGCTTAAATGTTCACCATGTAAATAATTTGCTGAATATGAAAGTTTTCTGTTGATTTGTTGGCATCTATGTTTAATATGTTTTCATTGTTATTGCTGAATTTGTAAAACTATGGAAGAAGCTATCCCTCTTCCATTATTGGTATTCTGAAAGTTATATAGTCAAGGAAGAGTTGTAAGACAGCATTTCTGAGCCTGTAAGTGTAGGAAGAAGAAGCTGGGGAGACAACTCCTACAAATTACAATGGAAGTGTTCTGCTTCACGATGCAGACAACATTCTAATTTTCATTAAATCAAAAAACTAAGTATGTTGCTTCATATGTTCGATAGAGCATATGGTAATATATGCGGTACTTTAAGGTGCAGGCTTAACTAGCATATATACCCAGCATTGCCCAGGTATTGAAGGGGCCTGCTTTCTCCCTTCTCCAGCTCTGAGAAGGCTTATTTCACAATGTCTCCATGGTGTTGTTTTTTTTTTCATGTCAGGAGCAACTTGAGAATCTGCAAGTTACTTCTGGTGTGAAAAAATTGACCGTCTGGGAGGATGTTGGCCAGGGGACACCCTGATGTTTTGATGTTTTACCATCTTTGTGGGAGGCTTCTCTCATGTTTCAGTGTGGGGAGCAGGAGCAGACAGAAGGAGCTCAACCGCGCTCTTCCCGGATTCGAAACTGCGATCTGTCAGTTTTCAGTCCTGCCTGACCAAGGGTTTAACCCACTGCGCCACTGGGGGCTCAACTCCATGGTAATGATCTGGCAACTGTGGGCAGGTTCTCTTTGTGGTTCCTTTTTTCCTTCCTCTATTACCCCCATACACTTCCCACTCTCTTTTCTTCGTTTCTTTCTTTCACTTGCTTTCCCGCATACACCTTCCCTCCTCTTCTTTCTTTCCTCCCTTCTTTTGTCCTTTCTTTCTTTCCTTCCTTCCCTTATGTTTAACCCCTTACCTTTATCTTCCTTTATTCCCTCCTTTCCCCCTTCCTTTTTTTCCTTCATTCATCACTTTCCCTCATACACATCACCTAGCAATAGCCAATCTGCTTCACTCCCATTATTTCCCAGTGACATCACAGAAGGCCACTTCATCTAGCCATAGCCGATCCACTTTGCTCTTTTGCTTTCTCTCTGCTTGGGCTAGAAAGGGGTGAAGTGAGTTTTTTAAAGTTCAAATCCCTCAGAAGCAGTGGTTCCCAACCTTTGGGCCTCCAGATGTTTTGGACTTCAACTCCTAGAAATCCCAGCCATCTTACCAGCTGTTAGGAGCTGTGGAAGCTAAAGTCCAAAACACCTGGAGGCCCAAAGGGTATGTGTGCTAAGTATGGTTCAGACCCATCAAGTAACGTAGAAGTCTTTGTAGTACAAAATAGCCCATCAATCAACATACATACATATACACTTTGTCTTTTACATGTATCAAAGATATAGAAATATAAAAATATTAATTAATATAATATAATATAATATGGGAGTTTTGTTATTTTTTTCCTATGAGACTTTGGGACATGGGTATATCAAGCATATCCTACTGGCTAGGTCAGTGTTTCTTAAACTGTGCTCCTTTGGGTGTTTTGGACAGCTCCCAGAAATCCCAGTCAGTTTACCAGCTGTTAGGAATTGTGGGAGCTGAAGTCAAAAACATCTGGATGAACAGAGTTTGAGGAAACTCTGGGCTAGACTATTGAATTTCTATATCTACATAGATACATATATACCCAGAGTTGCCTGGGTGTCCCCGGGGGGGGGGGGGGGATGCATGTCTGCATTTCTTTCTCTTTCCTTCCCCACATACTTTCCCCCTTTCCTTTATCTTCCTTCCATCCTTTTTTTCCTTTCTCCCCCCTTCCTTCCTTTCCCCTCTTTTTCTTTCTTCCCCTTGTACTTTCCCCTCCCCCCTTTTACCTGTTGGGTTTGACTTTTAAAGCCCTACATGGTTTGTGTCCAGGTTACCTACAGGATCACCTGCTGCTATACAATCTGCCCTTTAGTACACTGAGATCTTTCCCGGGGGGGGGGGGGGGCTGCTACTACAGCCAGCCAGAACCGGATTGACCTTTTCATTAGCTCCCCAAGATTGTGGAATGACCTGCCAGAAGAGCTTCAACAGCTAAACCAGCTGTCGGAATTTAAGATGCAACCAAAGACCCATCTCTTCCAGCAGACCTACCCAGTCAATTTTAAGTTGTGAATTTTAATTTGCATTTCATTCGTGGATTTCAATTTGCATTTTAACTCTGTGTATATTGCTGTATGCATTTAATAGTATTTTATCTCTTGTTTTACCAATGCTGTCCCCTGTCTTGAGTCGCAGGGAGAGGTGGGTAATAAATATTATTTATATTATTATTATTCTCCAACTCTGAGTGGGCCTACCTCACAATGTCTCCATGACAACAAGGCTCTTCCCTTCCCCTCATACAAATGTCACATTTTTTTTTCTGAGTGACATCACAGAGCACCACTTCACCTAGCAACAGCCTTTGTGATACAAACTGACAAACATACTTATAGATCCGGAGTATCAACCCCATTTTCACGGAGGGCCACATCAGCCTCATGGTTGCCTTCAAAGGGCAAGGTGTAACTGTAAGACTGTATACATGTATCTATGTCTTGGCACTGAAAGCCTCGCAAGGCATGTAAAATGATGTGGTGTGTCAGATTTGGCCCATAGGCCTTGCGTTCCACACCTGTGATGTAGATATAGAAATATAAAAATATATAATTATGAGCTTATTTTTTCCTATGTATGAAGACATCTGAGGCACCCTGCATGCCCTACAGGTTAGGCTACTGACTATATCTTTTACTGATTTGGCTAGACATCTGAGGCACCCTGCATGCACTACAGGTTAGACTATTGACTATATATATTTTACTGACTTGGCTATTACCACATCGATATAGCAAGGCGACTGATGCTATCTATCTCCTACTGGCAACGCTATTGATTATTTATCTACATATACATACACATATACACAAATTCTGTGTATGTATATACATATGTGTGTGTGTGTGGTCCAGCATTTTCCCATATATGAAGACATTTGAGACACCCATAATATCCAACTGGCTATCTATTTGAGGCCCATTCTACATTGCCCTATATCCCAGATCCCAGATTATCTGTTTATCCCAGAATATCTAGCAGTGGAGACTGATATGACCCAATATAAAGCAGATAACTTGGAATCAGATCCTGGGATATGTACAAGGGGTCAGGCTGGCTTGGCTATTGACCACATCTATATACAGGCAGTCTCCATGTTATGAACAAGATAGGTTCTGTAGGTTTTCCAAAGTTGAATTTGTATGTACATCAAACCGGTACACTTTTTCAGTGTAACTCCAACCATCTATAAATAGATGGATAAGCTTTGGACAGCATAGGGAAGGGTTAACACCCCTGTGGTGTTTGTTTTGCTGTCTCTGCCCCTCTTCAGATGATTTTACCTCACTTTCTGTTCCTGTGATAATTGGATTTCGAAAAACGTGGCTTGTTGTGGAGACAAATATTGGTGATAAAACTTCAGTGGAGGCACTCTTCCAGGAGTGAATTTCCCTTTCTAGGGGAAGATTTCCCCCATTTCTTGTTGTCTCACTCCTTTTATTAACTATGAGTCGTTTGTAAGTGGGATGTTTATAACTTGGGGACTGTATACTATTTCTCCTGGTTAGGCTATTGACCACACACACAGATATACAGCTTGGTAGTACTGCCCAAGGCCCCATATAATGCACATAATGTGTACACTCATATAATGCAGATTGAACTGCATGGAACTGAATTATATGAAGCCCCATCTACACTGCCATATAATGCATATAATGTGTATATTCATATAATGTAGACTGAACTGCACAGAACTGCCATATAATGTGTATATTCATATAATGCTGACTGAACTGCATGGGACTGGATTATATGAAGCCCACATCTACATTGCCATAAAGCAAATGTAAATATTTCCTTTAGATTATGTCTAGTCGTGTCCAACTCTGGGGCATTTCTAAGCCGAAGAGCTGGTGTTGTCTGTAGACACCTCCAAGGTCATGTGGCCAGCATGATTGCATGGAATGCCATTATCTTTCCACAGAAGCTGCACCTATTGATCTACTCACATTTGCATGTTTTCAAACTGCTAGGTTGACAGAAGGTGGGACTAGCAGTGGGAGCTCCCCGGATTCGAACCACCAACCTTTCGGTCTGCATGTTCAGCATCTCAGCCCCCATCTATACTGCCATATAATACACATATATACACTCATATAATGCAGACTGAACCGCATGGAACTGGATTATACAAAGCCCCCATCTTCACTGCCATAAAATGCATATAATGTGTATATTCATATAATGCAGATTGAACTTGATTATACGAAACCCCCATCTATGCTGCCATATAATGCATATAATGTGTGTACTCATATAATGAAGACTGAACTGCATTGGGCAGGATTATATGAGGCCCCATCTACACAGCCACATAATGCATATAATGTGTATACTCATATAATGCAAATTGAATAGCATGGAATAGATTAAGTTCCCATCTACACTCCCATATAACAAATATAATGTACATATTCATATCATGCAGACTGAACTGGATTATATGAAATCCCCATTTACACTGCCATATAATGTGTATACACCTATAATGCTGATTGAACTGCACTGAACTGGATTATATGAGGCCCATCTACACTGCCATATTATGTATATAATGTGTATACACATATAATGCAGATTGAACTGCATGGAGTAGGATTATACGAAGACCTCCATCTGCACTGCCATATAATGCATATATTGTGTATACTCATATATATTGTATATACTCATATAATGTAAATTGATCTGGATTACATGAAGCCCCCATCTACACAGACATATAATGCATATAATGTTATTTTAAGTCTGCTTTTTTCCTTATTATTATTATTCATGTACTTTGATGATGTTGTCGTTGTTTGTTGTTTATGTTTTGATTTTATTGCTGTAATATGTTGTCCGGGCTTGTCCCCATGAAAGCCACTCCGAGTCCCCATCGGGGAGATGATGGCGGGGTAAAAATAAAGATTATTATTATTATTATTATTATTATTATCTAGCTGTCCCCTGCCACACGTTGGTGTGGCCCACACGGGGGTTCTGTGTGGGAGGTTTGGCCCAATTCTATCGCTGGTGGGGTTCAGAATGCTCTGTGATTGTAGGTGAACTATAAATCCCAGCAACTACAACTCCCAAATGACAAAATCAATTTTTTTAAAGTGGACATACATTGGGTTGTTAGGTATCTTGTGTCCAAATTTGGTGTCAATTCGTCCAGTGGTTTTTGAGTTATATTAATCCCACAAACAAACACTACATTTTTATTTATATAGATGTGTATACTCATCTAATGCAGACTGAACTGCATGGAGCAGGATTATATGAGGCCCCATCGACATTGCCATATAGTCCAGTCTCTGAGTCCAGATTATCTGCTTTCAGAGTCCAGATTATCTGCCTTGAAGTGGATTATGTGGTAGGGAGCCCCTGGTGGCGCAGTGGGTTAAAGCACTGAGCTGCTGAGCTTGTTGATCCAAAGGTCGCAGGTTCGATTCCGGGGAGCGGCATGAGCTTCCGCTGTCAGCCCTAGCTTCTGCCAACCTAGCAGTTCGTAAACATGCAAATGTGAGTAGATCAATAGGTACCGCTCCGGCGGGAAGGTAACGGCGCTCCATGCAGTCATGCCGGCCACATGACCTTGGAGGTGTCTACGGACAACGCTGGCTCTTCGGCTTAGAAATGGAGATGAGCACCACACCCCAGAGTCAGACATGACTGGACTTAATGTCAGGGGACAACCTTAACCTTAACCTTTACTACAACTCCCAAATGACAAAATCAATTTTTTTGAGTGAAGGACATACATTGGGTTGTTAGGTGTCTTGTGTCCAAATTTGGTGTCCATTCATCCAGTGGTTTTTGAGTTATATTAATCCCACGAACGAACACTACATTTTTATTTATATAAATTATTTATATATTTATATATATACAATATATATATTTATATAGTTATATATATATATAATATTTATTTATATATTTATATAGATTATTTATATATTTATATAGATTATTTATATATTTATATAGATGTGTATATTATTATTATTATTATTATTATTATAACTTTATTTGTACCCCGCTAGCATCTCCCGAAGGACTCGATGCGGCTTACATAGGCCAAGGCCTCAAAACACAATACAACAATAAATACCTAAAGCAAATTAAAACAGTTAAGCAGTATGAACAACAAACAATAAACAATACATCAAGACATTATAAAACTGGGCGGGCCAGAGTAATGGGTACACTCATCTAATGCAGACTGAACTGCATGGAGCAGGATTATATGAGGCCCCATCGACATTGCCATATAGTCCAGTCCGAGTCCAGATTATCTGCTTTCAGAGTCCAGATTATCTGCTTTGAAGTGGATTATGTGCCAGTCTACATTGCCATATAATCCAGTTCAATCCGCATTATGGCAGTGAGAGGATACATCAGGCTTGTGAAGAGGAGCAGCAGAAGGAGCAACTCTGGTTAATGAAGGATGAAAGGACCCCAGGCAGGCCATTCACCCAATGCAGCCGGAGGGCTGGCGGTGTGGAAATGCACCTGCTGGCGTAATATTCCGCTCACAGGCATGATGAAGGCACCAAGGAGAGCGATGCCATTTTGGGAAGTAAGGCATAAATGCGAAGGCGGCGCCTGCCTTGTGGTGCCCCTCTTCCCCGCAGAAGCCTGGGCGGTGGGGCTGCTCTCAGACTCAGCTGTTTCCCATCACCCGCTTCTCCGGGCCCGCCCTGAGCGCCAACCTGAAGGAAGGAAGGAAACAGGGAGGGAGGAGGAACCGGCTTTTCCAGCTGGGCGCGCCATCGAGGCCCTGGGCACCTACCTGTACCTGCCTCGTCAGCGGGAGAGAAGAGAAGGAAGAGAGGGAGGAGGAGGAGGAGAAAGAGGGCAGGGCGGCAGTTGCTCCTCTCCTCCTCTGAGGCGACGGGCTCCCCTTGTCCTCGCCTCACTCGCTTTCCCCGCTGACAAATTTACCTCAGGCTTCGCGGCCTTCGCGGGGGGCTCCAGGTCTTCCACCGCCGGGAGCGTCACAATGCTTCCTCCGCCTCAGAAGGAGGAGGAGGAGGGCGGCTTTTTCCTCAGGCGGGGAGGAGCCTCCACTACCGCCGCCACCTCCACCTCCATCCCTGGGTGGTTTTTGTTGTCCTCCTTTTCTCTTTTCCGCCTGTTTTGTTTCTCCTCAGGCGGCTTGGAAAGAGAGAGAGAGCGCTCTCTCCCTTCAGCTCCCTTCAGCTCCTCAGAACCGCCTTGGCTTCCTGCTATTGTTCTCCCTCCGCGGAGATGGCACTGCGGCTTGGCAGCCCTCCCGCTTGCTGTGTTGTGCTTTTTCAGATATTGTGAATGAACTCAAGGACGGAGGAATAAAGGGGAAAGGTTGTGGAGTGACTGCCACCAGGCCTGTTCACCCCCCCTCCCCGAAATTTTTCAGGTTAAAAAAAAAACCTGGTTTACTCATGAATTTTAACTGGTTAACCAAATCCCCATGCTAAGTCTATGAGATGCAAAAAATTAAGAGTCCCTCCAGAACTGCAAACACTATCTCAAGCAAATATTGACAATTTATTCACACTGTCATTACTTGCAGCAATAGCAGATGTAGTGAAGCAACCAAGTTGGGGGGAGGGGGAGGGGTTGAATGCTCTCATTAAAGGTGATGGTACTCACCTCGATTGATGCTTTTGAACTGTGGTGTTGGAGGAAAGTTCTGAGAGTGCCTTGGACTGCGAGAAGATCCAACCAGTCCATCCTCCAGGAAATAAAGCCCGACTGCTCATTGGAGGGAAGGATACTAGAGACAAAGTTGAAGTACAGTACTTTGGCCACATCATGAGGAGACAGCAAAGCCTAGAGAAGACAATTATGCTGGGGAAAGTGGAAGGCAAAAGGAAGAGGGGCCGACCAAGGACAAGATGGATGGATGGCATCCTTGAAGTGACTGGACTGACCTTGAAGGAGCTGGGGGTGGTGACGGCCGACAGGGAGCTCTGGCGTGGACTGGTCCATGAAGTCACGAAGAGTCGGAGACGACTGAACGAATGAACAACAACACTCACCTTTAAGGCCTTGCATGGTCTGGGGCCAATGTACCTGAGGGACCGCTTCACAGAGATTCCTCCGTTCTGAGGACCAAGTTTTGTTGGAAATTCCCAGTGTCAAGACCTTGCATCTAACAGCAACCAGATGCAGAGCCTTCACAGCAGTGGCACCATCACTCTGGAATATTCTGCCACCTGAAGTCCGTGCCTTGCGGGACTTATCAGCTTTCCGCAGGGCATGTAAGCCATATCTGTTTTGACAGGCCTTTGATCTTTGATATTGCTGTTTTTAAATTGGTTTAAATTGCTTTTAAATTGTGTTTGATTTTAGCCTGTTCTTGTAAGCCGCTCCGAACCCCAGGGAAGTGGCGGCATATAAGTTTGAATAATAAATAAATAAATAAAGGAGGCCAGACTTGGTGAAGGTGGTTGACAGGGGCGGAGCTGCAGGCTATTGAAGGCTCCTCTGCCCCCTGCTGTGCTCTTTGCTTCAGCGTGAGCTAGGAGGCAGGTTTCAAACCCCCCCCCCAGCAAAAATTTCAACCCCCCCAAAATTTCAACCCCTCCCGAATTTTTTTTTCTGGCTACGGCCCTGGCTATATGGCCATGTTCAAGAGGCATTCTCTCCTGACGTTTCGCCTGCATCTATGGCAAACATCCTCAGAGGTAGTGAAGTCTGTTGGAACTAGGAAAATGGGTTTATATATCTGTAAAAGACCAGGGTGGGACAAAGGACTCTTGTCTACTGGAGCTAGGTGTGAATGTTTCAACTGACCACCTTGATTAGCATTTGATAGCCTGGCAGTGCCTGGAGCAGTCTTTTGTTGAGAGGTGATTAGCTGTCCATGATTGTTTTCCCTCTGCTGTTTTGCTGTTTTAATTTTAGAGTTTTTTAATACTGGTACCCAGATTTTGTTCATCTTCATGGTTTCCTCCTTTCTGTTGAAATTGTCCACATGCTTGTGGAATTCAATGGCTTCTCTGTGTAGTCTGACATGGTGGTTGTGAGAGTGGTCCAGCATTTCTGTGTTCTCAAATAATATGCTATGTCCAGGCTGGTTCATCAGGTGCTCTGCTATGGCTGACTTCTCTGGTTGAAGTAGTTTGCAGTGCCTTTCATGTTCCTTGGTTCGTGTTTGGGCAATGCTGCGTTTGGTGGTCCCTATGTAGACTTGTAGACCCACCAAGATCCACCAAGAAAATCCAACAAATGCTACGTTCAGCACAGGACAAGAGGGACCCTCTCACTTCTGCAGGAGTCTACCGTACACCATACAGCTGTGGACAAGTCTAGAGAAGATGGTGCCACCTATATATATAAAGTACATCTTTCAGTCTGTACCACAAAGGCTGTTGCTACATGAAATGGTCCTCTGTGATATCACTGGATTGACTGTTGATAACTGAAGCAGCCTTCTGTGATGTCAATGGGCAAGAGAGGTAACATGTGTATGAGGGAAGGGAGGAAGTAAGGGAAGAGAAAAAGGAGAGAAGGAAAGGGTAAGGGAGGTGGTGGAAAGAAGAAAGAGAAAAGGAAGAGAAAGGAAAGGGGAAAAGATATGAGAAGGCAAGAAATAGGGATGAAAGAAATGGGGAAGCAGCCTGACACCTAGGCAATGTGTACCTAGACTGACAGTTCTTTTGACCCTTCCTTTTTGCCCTAAATCTCATTTTTGTATCCTACCTGAGCTTGGAAGTGAGGGTTCACTAGTACTTGGAAGGGGAACCACTGAGAAATACAGTAAGCCCTTGGTATCCACTGGGATTTGGTTCCAGGATCCCCCATGAGTGCCAAAATCCGTGGATGCTCAAGTCCTATGATGTACAATGATGTAGTGAGACACCATATTATAAAATGGTAAAATCAAAATTTTCTTTTCGGATTAAAAAAAAATCAAGCTGTAGGTGGTTGAATCTGTGGAGACAGAGGACCAACTACACCAGGGGCTGTTGTCTATATTTCAGAAAAAGGAAACAGTAAAACACTTCTGAGTATTCCTTACCTAAGAAAAAAAATATGAATTTAATTAGGTTTGCTGTAAGTTTCATAGAACTTGAAGACATATACCAGGGCACCATCTACACTAACCATTTATTGCAGTTTAGTGCCATCTTCAAGTTGTGGCTGCCATACAGTGTATACCTACAAAAGCACACAAAAGCAAGCTCTTAATGTGTATAAGTGCTGTGTGGTTTGTGTAAATACCAACAGACTTCAAACTGGTTCTTGGATTTCCTATGTAATTATCTACACAGCAAAACCACTTTCTTCAATTCCGGTTTGGAACTGCATTAAATGGTCAGTGTAGGTAGGGCCACTGCTGGTGTTCCAATTGTTGAATCCTATTATTACTGCTTTTTTCTTAAATACAAAACAAAAGCAACTAAATGTTTCCCTTTGAGCCTTTCTAGACTTTTCAGCTTCAAATGGTACATGTTCTAATAATACTATCTTACATTTCTGCAACCTTTCTAGAGGAATTGTGACCTCTGATTTCACAATGGGTTGCAAACTGCCTCAGGAAGTTTAGTTTAGTGGTTCACTTGTGCAATTACTGTCTTCCTTTCTCTACCCAGTCTTTGTATAGTACATCGATTTCTTTGTTTAATTTTCCATGACTGATACACTATCTCATTTTTTCTTTCCTAAACAGCAAGAATAAAGCATTGAAATGAAAATTTAGTGAGTGCTTTTGAAAAGCAAAATCTCACAACTTAGGGTTAGTCATTTAATGCATTTATTGTATATATATAAGAACAATAACAATGTTATTTATTTGCACTCTGGATTTGATTCAATATCACAACCAGGTTTTCGTTATAGATCAAAATAGTCTTTATAACCCTGAACAGTGCAAACGTTTATGCTTACATTGTATTCCGCACTTAAATGTACCATTTCATGATTTACCATTCTTCTAACTCCTGTACTGTGAAGCAGTTTGTGTATGGTCATCCATCATGATAGTCTTTGGCCCAGTCAATACCATTTAAAGCAGTATCAAACTGGTATTAAAGAAAGGGGTTTTGCTGTGCAGATTATTACACTGGAAATCCTGGAACTAGTTTGAAGCTTGGATAGTGGTGACACAAACCACAAAGCACTGGGTGCACATGAAGGACTTTCTTTTCTGCACTTTTGTGTTGTCTGACCTCTGCATTTTGAACCTAGCTTTAAACTACATTGAATGCTATGTGTAGATGGACACTTTGATTTCCATAGAGTTAAGCAATCACACTGCTACCATATTATTCCTCAGAGAATCTTATTCTGTGTCTACGTTGACTAAATAAAACATACCCACCTCTAACCTGCTGTGATCTGTCTGGACAATGTGTGGCCAGTTCCATCGCAAACATAAGAAGAACCACAGGTTTCTCTAAGGCTTCCAGGAAACTCCAGAGTAACCCCCAATGTTTTTGATATCTGAAAAGCTGGATTGGGCTGAATCTGGCACCATCTGGTATCCACACGCCACAAAAATCTAGTTTCACCAGCCAAAACCCACTGCCTGGCAAAGTCTTGCTGGTGATATTGAGTCTGGTGATCATATGCTGGGCTCCCTATTGTGACCTCACAAGAAGCGATCTCACCAGCAAGGGGAGATGTTTCTGACTTGTAAAACAGCAGCTGTGGCTGTGGCCCCTACAAGAGCAGGACACTATTACCAGTAACTCTTTTGACCTGGCTGGTTGTGTGGATAGCACAATGACGCCGGGGCACTTACACATCAGCAGATGTGAACTCTCTGGATCTCATAACATGAAAGTGGGGAAAAGCGGATGGATCTGTCTTCTTTCATTCCCTGCTGTCAATGCCCACTTCTATCTAGTTTCCCTCCACCTTCTGTCACTTCTCTCCATCTTCCCTTCATTCCCTGCGCTGCCACAATGGAGTCCCATGGGCAACAACCGGAGGTGGCTTTGTGTGATGTGATGGCCTCTGTGGGGCTCCATTTTGGCGGTGCAGAGAAACTGGTAGAAGATTGTGTGAGATGAGGTCGTTTGTGGTGTATTTGGGGCAACTCTGGAGCAAACTACTCTGTGCTACTTCATTTGGTGTACACACAGACATATACATGCCGGATCATGAAACTGAAGACTCTGCTATCCATGGAAACTCTCTCCACATGAATCAGGATTGATTTTCTAGAATTCCAAGGTTTATGGAGAATCTTTAAGAATAGCAGAGGATCGCTTTTCCAGATACGATGTCTTTTGTATCTAGAAGACAGTACATTTTATGTGTAAGGAGCTCATATACACCCTGTCTTTGTGCATGTTCACTACATGGACATTTCTGATAGCTGAAAAGAGCTGCTGCTAGTTGCTTCTTTGTCTGAAAATAATGTCATTGTTCTGGGTGTATTTGAGTTAATCTCCTTAAGACAAAAATACCTTGTTTAAAGTATAAGAATGTGCTAAGTGCTCCATAAGAAACCTTTTAATGTAGATGAGAAATGTTTGTACCTGTGTGAATGTGAACTCTCAAAAGCATATAGGATGTGACCGCTTATCAGTGTACACACTCGTAGATTTCAGTGGTGTCGTTGTATATACCTAATATTTTCTGGATAAAGGTCAATCAGTTTGGTTCAGGCTCTGACATAGTTAGAGGAAACCAATTGAAATCTGTGAGACTAAGTCCTATTAATTTAGGTGCATCTCTAAGGATGACAAAGCCTATTCTGATTGAACTGCATGACTCCAAGGTTTTGCTTTTTTTCTACCTCTCATCTCTGTAATTGACATCAATTGCTCCTTTTAATGCTTCTCAGTAGAGTTTCCTTTCCAGAAATTTGCCACCAATTTTGTTCACTGTTGAGGTTGCTCGGGAAAATGACCTAATTCCATGGGAAAATTGCAAGGTATGTTGTAAAGTATGTAATAAATATACTTGCAATCCGTCAACACCATTCCTGTGATTGCTGTGCTTTAAAAATACTATGCTATTTTCGTTATATGTGTCTGAGAACAAAGTTCAGATGCAGTGACTTTTCTGTCTCTTCAAACTTCTCCTTTCTTTTTATTTGACTTAATGAAATGTAATGTTACAAAGAGTAAAACAAAACGAGGAGAAAGAATATTATTAGCTGGGAATAATCATATGATGCATCCACACTGTGTAATTAATGCAGGTTCACACCACTGTAACTTCTATGGTTCAACGCTATGAGATCCTGGGACTTGTAGTCATACAAGGTCTTGACCCTTATCTGCCAAAGTGTTAAGCTTCACCAAACTACAACTCCCAGGACTCCATTGCATTGATCCATGTCTATTAAAGGGCTATTAAACTAGATTTATTCTACTATGTAGATGAACTCTTAGTCACTAGATTACATTAAATCAGTATTCTGCAGCAAACATGAATGACTTGTATGCCTACAGTGCAATAAGGGTCTTTGGACCATAATAAAATGCTGGCGCTGCAGTTGTTGTTGAATGACTTGATGTGAAACCATATCTGGGGAACAGGGACTTACCTGGGCAAGGACTGGGCTGTTCAGATTTAATATTGTCTCACTGCATCCATGAAACCATATGGCTTCTGCTTTCAACCCATGTTCCTCCAACAAAAAGTAATAAAAGCACACACACACACACGCACAAATATGTCTGTATCACAAGGCTTTTGCTAGGTGAAGTGGCCCTCTGTGATGGGGGGAAAAATTGACGGGTGTATGAGGGCAAGGGAAGAAGGAAGGAAAGTTCCATAAAGAGAGCTATGCTACCATTGAGGCATTGTGAGGTAGGCCCTCTCAGAGCTGGAGAAGGGAGAAAGAGTAAAGGAAGGAAGGAAGGAAGGAAGGAAGGAAGGAAGGAAGAAGTGAGGGGTGGAGGGAAGAAAGGAAAAGGGGGAAAGGAAGGAAGAGAAAGAAAAGGGGAAAGGGTATGAGGGGAGGAAAAGAGAAAGAAGGGATGAAAGCAGCACCCCCTCTGAAATCCAGACAACACCAGGGTATATATGCTAGTGATTTATGTTTAAATGGGCATTTTTCTTCGAAACAAGGTGCATACCTTCCAGACAAGAAAAAATGGTGCTCTTACCATTTAGAAGGGTGGCAATGCCACTTTTTCACAAGAGTAGTGCAGGGTGGCAACAGAGGCAGGGGAGTCAGATCAGACTGAAATAATATATATGGAGCTTGATGTGGCCCTTGATTTGCCCACCTTTGTGTTAAGAATGAAGCAGAGTTTCTCAATCAACAGGTGTATTGGCAGTCTGGCTAGGGCAATCTAAAAGAATTCACCAAGATGTTTCACCCTGTGGATCCACCATATAAAAATAATGTGTGACCCAGTACAATCACATTGACTCCAATCTGATTCCAAGCATCAGTTCGCAGAAGCTCACACAAATTTGCAGTAGCATTTGGCATCTGTCAACATAGTCTCACTGGATCAGATGTTCCTTCTTCCATCTGGGTACATCCACAGGTTTAACCCATGTGGAAATTCTGTTACCCTGAACGTGCGTCATAGAAGATCACAGAACTATTGTTTAGGCAGGATATGTTGATCGATCGATCTATCCATAGATAGACAGACAGACAGACAAATAGATGGCAGGTTATAAGATCAGTCAGTTAATAGTTTGAATATCGTTTAATTTTTGTCCCCCCCCCCCCTTTTTTTTTTTAGTAAAGGAGGTCATGCTCTAAACTTCAGCTGGTAAAACCTAAATTTGATTGTTAGGCCTACACAGTAAAAACTTATTTATTCTTTTCCCAATTTTACAATTGAAAATATTAAAGACAGATTTGTTTTCTAATATTGACGGGTGCATTTGTGGGTTTTTAAAATCATATGGAGTCTTGATTATAATGGTTGTTTGTTTTTTTAAAAAAATAGTAACAATTATATAAAATTGATTAAATGCCTCATGATTAATCTATTCAGACTTGTTTGGTAGGTTCACAAGTGTACAATCTAGGTTATTATGCCCTAAAATTTTGAGAAATATTCTCTTTTGCCTCTATCTATCTCTTGAGAGCAAGTTATTTGGTGGGTTGCTAAGTGTTTATTTAGGAGTCTCTTTATCTGCTGAGAGTGTCGCCCTCTGCCCTGCTGAGGAACAGCACTTGTTTAAAGAATAAAAAGCTGTATTTTGTCTGCTGAGAAGCTGCCAATTGATGTGGAAAATGGTCTTTTCAACTCTGTTTCTAAGTATAAGTATTGCTTGTTATCTTGTGCACCTTTGCTGAATTGGGGAAAGTGTCTGCAATTTTATCTGTGACCAACAACATTGTTATTTTGCAAAATGTGGATCAATCTCCTATACAGAACTAAGGCAATTTCTCTCCATGAAAGTACAGAGATCACTTGGCACAGAAGACATCTCGACTCTCATATATAATCATGATTGTTCCTTTCCCATATAAAATATTTATTATTTCTCCTCCAATTGCCTCTTATGGTTTAAATTTTCTGGTTCCCTGGAAGAGAAAAAGGGAGCACCTGACCTAGTCAATTTGCTCTTCGGAAAACTATTGAAACTATACTATGTAAGACACAGACCTCCAAACAGAGTATTTTTGGCAATGCTATGAGGAAGCTTTTAAATATATGAAGATGACATATTTAACAAAAAAGGGTTAAATTTATAAATGGCAAAAAAGAAAAATAATCGGTTGATGTGGATTGCTGAAAGATCTGTTAGAATTGACATTGCTAATCTACACAAGGGGGTGTCAGTGGGGTCACCAAAGAACCATAAGAAAACACAGTATTTTCTTTTGGTCATGGGGGTTCTGTGTGGGAAGTCTGGCCCAATAATATCGTTGGTGGGGTTCAGAATGCTCTTTGATTGTAGGTGAACTATAAATCCCAGCAACTATAACTCCCAAAATGTCAAAGTCTATTTCCCCTAAATTCCACCAGTGTTCACATTTGGGCATATTGAAAATTTGTGCCAAGTTTAGTACAGATCCGTCATTGAGTCCATAGTGCTCTCTGGATGTAGGTGAACTACAACTCCAAAACTCAAGGTCAATGCACACCAACCCTTCAGTATTTTGTGATGGTCAAGTTTGTATGCCAAGTTTGGTTCAATTCCATCATTGGTGGAGTTCAAAATGTTCTTTGATTGTATGTGAAAAATCCCAGCAACTACAACTCTCAAATGAGAAAATCAATCCCCTTCCCCCAGCCTCGCCAGTATTCAAATTTGGGCGTATAAGGTATTTGTGACAAATTTTGTCCAGTGAATGAAAATACATCCAGCCTATCAGATATTTACATTTTGATTCTTAACAGTTGCAAAATTACAGTTATGAAGTAGCAACGAAAATGATTTTATTCTTGGGAGTCACCACAAGATGAAGAACTGTATTAAGGGGTCACGGCAGTAAGAAGGTTGAAAACTACTGATCTAAATTATTTGATAAGTGGGGTATCTGCAGTACACAGGTGCATCTGTCTCATATTGCTTTGGCTACTATAGCTTTGCATTACAGAACCCTGGGATTTCCAGTTTGGGGAGGAGGCACTGAGGTTATTCTGTATATAGGCACGGATGTTCTTTAATAAGGATATATAAGTTTCTCTCCAAATGATAAATGTTAAGATTCTATGTGGTAGAGCCATTGCAATTAAAATTGTATGATATTGATGTTACTTTGTGGCAATAAAGTGTCATCAGATCAGTGCCCCGTTAATATGACCCTAGAGGTGGACTCTCCATAATGTGGAGATGAGATAGAATACTTTTAAGGGAAAGCAGATCAGGGCATAAGGTTCTGTGATAACATATGCCATAGACATGGATTTACCAGAAACTATATGATACTATACAATTATATAGAACATCATGGTTTTTTAAAGATAAGTGCTCCAGTAATTGTTACTGTGTGGTTCATACACTAAACAGCACTTTGTCTATCAAGACTGATGAGAGCCTCACCCACATAAGAGCCTGAATAGGAACATTTTTAATACTGCCTTTTTTGAAGATGTAATATTATAATGACATAATAATACCAATCCATGATTATAGCATTTTAGCTTATCGGTAGAGTACATAGTTTCCATGCAAAAGATCCCAAATACATATAGTCTCTAGATAGGACAGCTAAATTATAAAGAGGGTGTGCAGCAATCAGAGATTCTGATTAAGAAGCTAAGACATAAATGGCTTGGAGAAAAACAACAACCTCTAAATGCTTTATTATAGGAACTCCATTCTAAGAGCCCTTCTATACTGTCCTTATATTCCAGGATGTGATCCCAGGTTATACAACAACAACAACAAAATTGTGTTTATATACCGCTCTGTCTCCCCGAGGGGACTCAAAGCGGTTTCCAAGTAACATCATCAATACATACAGAGTAAACAACATAAACATAAAATTAACAAAACAATATAAGCATAAAATTGTATCAGCAGTGCATATATATTAAAAGTAATTCTGCTTATTCAAGGCAATTTAAAAGGCTGGGCCCAGGCTAGTGCAAGCTCAAAATTTCTAGGGGACCCGGGAAATTAAGTGCAGTGCTATAGCAGGTAACGACAATGACGGGTACGGTCTATGGCTGAATAAGTCTCTACTGCCATAAAATCTGGGATAAGCAGATAATCTGGGATCAGATCTTGGGATATAAGGACAGTGTAGAAAGGAATGCACTATTCTAGGAATATTGCTATGGATGGTGTGCTAAGCTGGGTTAAATCCTTGTGCTGGCAGGACTGAAGACAGACAGGTAGCAGGTTCAAATCCGGGGAGAGCGCAGATGAGCTCCCTCTATCAGCTCCAGCTTCACAAGCGAGGACACGAGAGAAACCTCCCCACAGGGATGGTAAAAATATCAAAACATCCAAGTGTCCCCTAGGCAACGTCCTTGCAGACAGCCAATTCTCTCACACCAGAAGCGACTTGCGGTTTCTCAAGTTGCTCCTGTCATGAACCCCCCCCCCCTATTTTAGAATGAAGGAATTGCTGAGACAGAACTGGTAGAAAAATAAGAGATATAAAAAACATCTTGAATAGTATCCCTTTACATCATGGAGGAGTCAGGCTATGTAGACAAGGAGAGACACTTTGGGTAGCTCAGACTATCTTATCCCATGACGACTGTCCTCTTGGGACATTCTTGACTTCTCAGTTCTAAGTGTTGTTGCATCTCTGATTCTACATAGTTACCTCTGTGTCTTATAAAAGTTCATCTGCCAGAATAATATTGTGCTCAATTGGCGAAGAGATAGTTTAGGAACTATAGCATTTAGCCCAGTGGAATTAACTGGAGGCTTGCTTTGCTCAGTTAAATTATTATCTCTTGTTATATAATGCCTCTTTGTAATTATAATTGCTACTCAGCTTGTGATTACAAAGGCCTTGCATTACAAACGCCTCCTCCTAATTATAAATAATCATCTTTCCATCATTGGCATTTTCAATTAAGATTTAATACTTTGCAGCTATATTTTGCTTCCCTTTATGGTATTCATTAGAAGACCTTATACTTTCCAAATCCCACTCCACTGAAGGTAATTATATTAGATCAATACAGCGATGTTCCATGGATTTTATTACCATTGCTCATCAGAAAAGACTTCAAATATGCATCTTTAAATAAGGCCTACATTACCCAACTCTAGTGACCATTAATAAGCTGTTGATCTAAGACTTTTATTCTGTGATTGAAATTTCTATTGAAGGCACCTTTGAGAGAAAGAGATGCCGAAAGAGCATTCAGTTGTAATGAGTGGCTATCCTGAATACAGAAACAGTCAAGTGGGTCTTGCAGTTTGCTTTTTGAAGAAGGATACCACTTACAGATCTGAACAGCCCTGCTATTTCCTTGGATTATGTTAACAGCTAACATACAGGCAGTCCTTTCAGTTAGCAAACTATTACCTCTGGTGTGCAGGGATATGTTCACAAATGGGACATGGGAATCATCAGCTACAGAATCATAAAGTCATAGAGGTTTAATCTAGATTGGTTCAAACATGGGTAAGTTTTACCATAAATTTCTTTGAGTTTTGCCAGATTTTGCTGGTGGGTGGCACATCACATCCTCTTGTTCCATTGGGGAGAGGGTGTGGGTGGTTTTGGATCACCACTGTGGCATTTTCACACAATGATTCTACTTTAACTGCCATGGCAACAACCTATGCAATCCTGGATTTTGTAGTTTGGTGATGTACTAGTATTCTAAATAAAAATGCCTAAACTCAATGTTATGGATAATACATAAAGTGGAATCATAGTGTATTCACAGTTTAGTGTGAAAGAGCTCTAGAGCAGGGGTCCTCAAACTAAGGCCCGAGGGCCAGATATGACCCTCCAAGGTCATTTACCCGGCCCTCACTGAGGGTCAACCTAACTCTGAAATGACTTGAAAGCACACAACAACAACAACAACAACAATCCTATCCCATCAGTGAAAAACAGGCCCACACTTCTCATTGAAATACTAATAAGTTTATATTTGTTAAAAGTGTTCTTCGTTTTACTTATTGTATTGTTTTTAATTGTTTTTGCACTACAAAGATATGTGCAGTGTGCATAGGAATTCATTTATGTTTTGTTTTCAAATTATAATCTGGCCCTCCAACAGTTTGAGGCACTGTGACCTGGCCCTCTGTTTAAAAAAATTGGAGATCCCTGCTGTAGAGAATAGAAGGAGATTTTTTTTAAAAAATCCAAAACATCTCAAAGTTAAAAAGGAAATGTTATCTGCTCCCAGAAATTACCAGAAATGTGATGTGAGGATAGATAGATAGATAGATAGATAGATGGATAGATGGATAGATGGATAGATGGTAAGTAGTATTGCGCAGCAAGCAGATCTTAGCCACGTCTCATGTACAAGACTCACAGATACGAGTAGAAATGAACAGAAAAATCTTTACTCTTACTAGCAGAGATGAAACACAAACTTGCAATGTTGCATACAAAAAACAAACAGTGCAAGAAACTTACATAGTCTTTGTAAGTAACACAAAATAAGGCATCTTCATCTTAAGTCAAATGAGAAAGCAAAACATAAACCATGAGCAAACAGCTATTCCACCATAGCCTCCTTTAGAGCAGCACAACGGCTTCACTCCAACCTGCTCCTCAGAGCAAAGCCTCCTCAGAGAAAAAGCTCTCCAGAACTGTATTCTTTAGTTATACCCTATCGGGTGTAGTCCAAGATTGCTGGTTGACCTACATTACCAGCTGTCCATAATAATTACCATCATACATTTTTTCTTCAACACTCATACACTTGGTTCTGTTACAACTTATTGTAAAAGATAGATGTCTTGAGAACAACAGCAACAAAGAGCACCCTGTTGACACATTTGCATAATCTGGAGGACCCCAGAGTTGAAAGGGACCAAATGGCTATCTAGTCCAATTCCCTACCCTATATGAATCTACTGCTAAAGCTCCCCAAGTAGCTAAAGCGACTATGTAATTTGTTTTAAAAAAACCTTCTAGTGGAGTTTACCAGCTCCTGTCAAACAACCTAGGCCCCTTTCACACAGCTGAATTGGATCACCACTGTGGCATTTTCACACAATGATTTTACTTTAACTGCCATGACAACAACCTATGCAATCCTGGATTTTGGCAGTGTGGACTCAGATATCCCAGTTCAAAGCAGATATTGTGGGATTTTCTGCATTGATATTCTGGATTATATGGCTGTGTGGAAGGGCCCCCAGAATCTTTTTTATTTTTTTGTAATTTGATTCACTTACTTTAAGCCCTACCCTCTGCAAACAAGTTTTTTTTATTAGCTGCATGACAGCCTTTCAGATATTCAAAGGTAACTATCATATTACCTTTTGGTCTTCCCCAGACTAATCTGCCCAACTCCCTCGAGGCCCTTCCACACAGCCATATAGTCTGGGTTCCGGGTTTTAGCCTGCGACTTTTGGACTCTTGCTTGCTGAGGTGTTCCTGTGAGTATCTCTGTAGATCTTAGGAAGCTATTTCTTGATTTAAGGTGTTGACGTGCTGGCTGATATTCGAACAGAGGGTGGGCTGGAGATGTCATTACAGGCTACTTCCCGACGGATGTCAGGTGGTGCAATACTGGCTAAACAGTATAATTTCTCCAGTGGTTTAGAGTGTAGACATCATGTGATAATGCGGCATGTTTCTTTAAGAACCACACCCACTGTTTTAATGTGGTGAGATGTATTTCACACTGGGTATGTGTATTCAGCAGCAGAGTAGCAAAACGCAAGTGCAGATGTCTTCACTGATAACACTGAAATATAACTGCTTGTGTTCTCAGGCTAGAAATAATACTAGATGGGAGCAGAATGCAAAAAAAGGGTTTGCACCAATGATGCATCCAGTGGAGTATGTAATTATTACATGAAGAGACAACAGCAGCACTAGGAGTGATTTGGCTCAGAATGATGAAGTACTATAGCAGACTGTAAGCAGAAAAGATAGGAGCAAACCTAGTAGCGTAGGAAAATGCCTTCTAATAGACCAGATAATTTATTTATTTATTTATTTGCTGCATTTGTTGACCGCCGTTCTCAGCCCTAGGGCGACTCACGGCGGTGTACAACATATAAAAGACAATTTACAATAAAGCCATAGCGAAAAAACCAACATATCACTAATACACAGTCATATAATTACACTAAAATAATCCGCTCCGTCTTATCGTAGAATCATAACCAATCTCGTAATCCATATTCCGTTCCAGTTGTCATTACCAGTTAATGTAGCACTCAGTTAAATGCCTTCTCAAATAGCCATGTCTTTAGGCTCTTACGGAAAGACATAAGGGAGGGCGCCTGTCTGATGTCAACAGGGAGGGTGTTCCACAGCCGGGGGGCCACCACCGAGAAGGCCCTCTCTCTCGTCCCCGCCAGACGTGCCTGTGAAGCAGGCGGGATCGAGGGAAGGGCCTCCCCAAACGATCTCAAGGCCCTCGTGGGCTCATAGGCCGAGATGCGGTCCGAAAGGTATTTTGGGCCGGAACCGTTTAGGGCTTTGTAGGATAACACCAGCACCTTAAATTGGGCCCGGTAGCAGATCGGCAGCCAGTGGAGCTGGAACAACAAGGGCGTTGTATGCTCCCTGCGTCCCGCTCCTGTTAGTAACACTAGCTGAAGCTTCCGGGCCGTCTTCAAGGGCAGCCCCACGTAGAGAGCGTTGCAGTAGTCAAGGCGGGATGTGACCAGAGCGTGTACCACCGTGGCCAAGTCAGACTTCCCAAGGTACGGGCGCAGCTGGTGCACGAGCCTGAGCTGTGCAAATGCTCCCCTGGTCACCGCTGAAACCTGGGGATCCAGGCTCAACGATGAATCCAGGATCACACCCAAGCTGCGAACCTGCGCCTTCAAGGGGAGTGCGACCCTATACCCTGCCTGGCCTTGCGACTGACCAGGAGTACCTCTGTCTTGTCTGGATTTAATTTCAGTTTGTTCGCCCTCATCCAGACCATTACAGCGGCCAGGCACCGGTTCAGGACCTCGACAGCCTCCTTAGTAGCAGGTGGGAAGGAGTGACAGAGTTGGACATCATCTGCGTACAGATGACACCGCACCCCGAAACTCCGGATGATCTCACCCAGCAGCTTCATGTAGATATTAAACAGCATGGGGGACAATATAGAGCCCTGTGGAACCCCACAGGTCAAAGGCTGTGGTGTTGAACAGGAGTCCCCCAATAACACCTTCTGGGTACGACCCTCCAGAAATGACTGGAGCCACTGCAGAGCAGTGCCCCCAAGACCCATTTCCGCAAGGCGCCCCAGAAGAATACCGTGGTCGACGGTATCGAAGGCCGCTGAGAGGTCCAGGAGCACCAACAGGGACACACTCCCCCTGTCTAGCTCCCGGCGCAGATCATCCACTAAGGCGACCAAGACCGTCTCGGTACCATGTCCCGGTCTGAAACCAGACTGTGCCGAATCTAGATAATCCGTGTATCTCAAGAATACCTGGAGTTGTGAGGCCACCACGCTTTCCATGACTTTGCCCAAGAAGGGGAGATTGGAAACAGGCCGAAAGTTGTCAAATTTAGTGGGGTCCAGTGATGGTTTCTTCAACAGCGGTTTTATAATAGCTTGTTTTAAGCTCGCTGGAATCTTGCCTTCCTGAAGGGAGGCATTAACCACCACCGTTACCCACTCAGCCAATCCCCCTCTGGCCTCCTTCAGAAGCCAGGATGGGAAGAAGACTGAAGTTTTTTTAAAAAAATACTTTAGTATCTTAAAGTATTTTAAACAAAATAGTTTAACAGTTAAAAATTATAAAATGGCCGATATTACTTTTTAAAATATATTTTACTTTATTTTTTAAAAATACATGAATTTGAAGCAAGATACTATAGAAAATCCAGACACAGCATACATCTAGTCTTGTGGATAGAATAAATCGAGGTAATTGATGCTCTCTTTATTTATGTTGGATTTTAAGTCAGTTTAATCCTGATATATTTTTAGATTTTTTTTTAGATTTCTGAATTTTGTGATTATACTGAGCCTCTTATTTTTATTATTTCAGAATTGATCTGTGCCTTTATTGCATATGTCTCTGATTGTTGAGAGCTCTAGGGCAAGTGATCAATGTTATAAATAACTAACTAAACTTGGCCACGCTTCGGTGTGGCTCATTCTGATATGAAATGAATGAGACAGTAAATAAAAGTATTGTTACTAACAGAGATTCAGATGATTCAATTCATTTACCCGGTCTTGTGTTGCTATGTCTAAGTGGAATGAAAGGACAGGAAAGGAAAAGAGGTTTTTTTTTACCATAAATAATTTTTATTGTAAAACTAGTTGATTGACTACAATTTTGGTTTGTCTGTTTTCTGCATAAACACAAAGATCAGATGGTTTACCGAGTGGAGCATGCAACATCTAATTGTCCATGTGAGAACCAATTGTTTTCTAAATTCAAACTGCACACTTGCAAAGATTGCCCCTGTGCTTTGTTGATAATCATAGCGAATACAAGGCGTACTGGAAATTGAAGTTGTTTGAACTCAAATGCCATGTCGTTCTGAATGAGTGGTATTCTGGAAGTAGTATGTCTTCACCTTTATGAAGTCCATTCAGAATTGTTGCTTCAATTAGATTGTTCATTTTTTTTTAAAAAAAAACCAACTACTAATTGTGCACCATTGCATAACTTTGGCTGATTGATGTTTTGGAGTAATATAACGGGCACTCCAATTTTAAAATTTAGAATGCATGATGGTAGTCTGGAAACTTCGAGAGAATTAGAAATTCAGTTGGAAAATTCACTGCCAATGGATTTGTATGTCATTGTTTCACCTGCAATTTTGTTTAAAATGATGTTGTTCATCTCATGTCCGTCAACATTTTTGGCCACTTAAATGGCTATTTCACTCAACCATGCTTGATTTTGATAATTTGTTTCAATATTTTGGAAAACTTTGTCTACCAATTCTTGTTTTGATTGCATGATGTTGCAGAAATTACATGTGAAGGTGATTTTTTTTCCTGTTTCTGGATTTGTACTGCAGTGCCACTCATAATATGGCTGGCGAAACCACGGGCGCTCAAAATCCCAAACACATTGCCTTCTCCTGTAGCATCCATTCACACCTCAGCTTTTATTTCTTATACTGCTGAGGTGAAATGATAGCTGCTCTGTGATTGGTTGGTATTTCTTATTTGGCTGAGGTAAAAGGAAAGCTGTGCTGTGATTGGCTGTTATTACTTCTATTGCTGAAGAAAATTGGAAACGATTGGTTGCTAGAGCTCAGTTTTCTTTTCTTATATTGCTGAAGTAAAATAAAAGCTAGGCTGTGAGTGGTTGCTTTGGGCATCATAGATTCCACTTCGTCTATTCTGCTAGTTTTACTCTAAATACACACATGTATTCAAATGCACAGTTGTGTCAATATTTCATTTTACTATTAAAACACACATTTATTGGAATGGAATGTTGTGTCAAAATGTCAAGTCAATTGACTGAATACTTTTCGAGTTTTGTGAGCACAAATATAAGCAGGTCGAGATTTTATATATAAAGATAATATATATAAGGCCAATCTATTATCTCCATTATCTTTGTGTCAATGTATGATGACTCCAAGAATTTAATTGGGGTTCTCAGACAAGGAATACTCAAAATTGTTTGCCATTGCCGTCCTCTGAAATAGACCCTACAGCACCTGGTATTCATTGGTAGTGCCCTTCCAAGTACTAACCAGTACCTACTGGGTGTCCAAAAGCAGATGTGATTGGGTTCTTTACAAATATTTAGGCCCCTTGTTAGTAACAGTGTTTCCTGAAAAATACTGGCTTACTGCCAATGGCATCTTAAGCGTTATCTCTTTGAATTCTTTTAACTGTGGTTAAGGGAGATAGTTAGATATTTTCCATATTACTAGTTATGTATGTGCTTATTTATTTATTTCATAAAACATTAAAATTAAAATTAAAATGTGGTTAGGGAACCAGATCTTCAAACTGTAATATCCAGCCCTCTTTCTGTATTCTGTGCCAACAAAGGATTTAACCCCAAAGTCCATGAAATGCTGTTTGTATGCAGCAACAGTGACACCTGGTGGCTATTTGAATTCATCACATTCTTGCATCGTATAAATGATAAAGCAGTGGTTCTCAACCTTTCTAATGCCACGACCCCTCATGTTGTCGTGATCCCCAACCATAACATTATTTTTGTTGCTACTTCACAAGTGCAATTTTGTTACTGTTAGGAATCCTAATGTGCAGGATGTATTTTCATTCACTGGATAAAATTTGGTACAAACACCCAATACACCCAAATTTGAATAATGGTGGGGTTGGGAGGGGGATTGATTTTGTCATTTGGGAGTTGTAGTTGCTGGGATTTATAGTTAAGCTACAATCAGATGACCCAGTTCAAAGCAGATATTGTGGGATTTTCTGCCTCGATATTCTGGGATACAGGGCTGTGTGGAAGGCCCCTAAGGCCCCTTCTACACCACCATATTAAATCCAGATTATCTACTTTGAACTGGATTATATGGCAGTGTAGACTCATATAATCCAGTTCAAAGCAGATAATCTGGATTATCTGTTTCGGTAATCTGGATTAAATGGCAGTGTAGAAAAGGCCTTAGGGCCCTTCCACACAGCCCTATATCCCAGAATATCAAGGCAGAAAATCCCACAATATCTGCTTTGAACTGGATTATCTGAACTGGGTCATTCACATAATGTGGAATTTTCTGCCTTGATATTCTGGGATATAGGGCTGCGTGGATGGGCCCCTGGACACTGGCAACACAGGCTAACTCATAGATGCTCATGAGGTCTGCTATTCCTATATATCTCTAAATAATTCCAGTCTGTGATTTATTTATTTATCGTGTCATCAGCAACCATTGTATTACAATTCCAACAGAGCAAAACAAACACAGAGATTAAAAGGAAAAAGAAGAAAAAAGAAAAAAGAAAAAGAAAAAAAAAACCACACAGATTTTGTAAATTTGGTATTTGGTTAAATGTCCTTTGACCAGTATCTGGCCACTTGGAGTGCCTCTGGTGTTGCCGCAAGAAGGTCCTCCATCGTGCATGTGGCAGGGCTCAGGGTGCATTGCAGCAGGTGGTCAGTGGTTTGCTCTTCTCCGCACTCGCATGCCGAGGATTCCACCCTGTAGCCCCATTTCTTAAGATTGGCTCTGCATCTCGTGGTGCCAGAGCGCAATCTGTTCAGCGCCTTCCAAGTCGCCCAGTCTTCTGAGTGCCCAGGGGGGAGTCTCTCATCTGGTATCACCCATGAATTGAGGTGCTGGGTTTGGGCCTGCCACTTTTGGACTCTCGCTTGCTGGGGTGTTCCAGCGAGTGTCTCTGTAGTTCTAAGAAAACTATGTCTTGATTTAAGTCGTTGACGTGCTGGCTGATACCCAAACAGGGGATGAGCTGGAGATGTCTCTGCCTTGGTCCTTTCACTATTGGCTGCTACTTCCCGGCGGATGTCAGGTGGTGCAATACCGGCTAAGCAGTGTAATTTCTCCAGTGGTGTGGGTCGCAGACACCCCGTGATAATGCGGCATGTCTCATTAAGAGCCACATCCACTGTTTTAGTGTGATGAGATGTGTTCCACACTGGGCATGCATACTCAGCAGCAGAGTAGCATAGCGCAAGGGCAGATGTCTTCACTGTGTCTGGTTGTGATCCCCAGGTTGTGCCAGTCAGCTTTCGTATGATGTTGTTTCTAGCGCCCACTTTTTGTTTGATGTTCAGGCAGTGCTTCTTGTAGGTCAGAGCACGGTCCAAAGTGACTCCCAGGTATTTGGGTGCGCTGCAATGCTCCAGTGGGATTCCTTCCCAGGTAATCCTCAGAGCTCGGGATGCTTGTCTGTTCTTAAGGTGAAAGGCGCATGTCTGTGTTTTAGATGGATTAGGGATCAGATGGTTTTCCCTGTAATAGGCAGTAAGAACACCTAGAGCTTCGGAGAGCTTCTGTTCTACCATCTCAAAGCTCCCTGCTTGAGCAGTAATGGCACGATCGTCAGCATAGATGAAACTTTCTGTCCCTTCTGGCAGTGGCTGGTCATTTGTGTAGATGTTGAACATGGATGGAGCAAGCACGCTCCCCTGAGGCAGGCCGTTCTTCTGTTTCCGCCATCTGCTTCTCTGGCCCTGGAACTCAACAAAAAAGCTCCTGTTTTGTAGCAGGTTTCCTATGAGGCGGGTGAGGTGGTAGTCCTTTGTGATATTATACATTTTTCTCAGGAGGAGGCGGTGGTTCACAGTATCATAGGCTGCTGACAAGTCTACGAAGACAGCTCCTGTGATCTGCTGCCTTTCAAAGCCATCTTCTATGTGCTGGGTCAGGTTCAGCACTTGCGATGTGCAGCTTTTGCCTTTACCCAGAAGCAACCGGAGACAGTCTGTGATGTGGGAATAATGATAACTAACTCATGTTAATTGTTATGAAAGCAAGCTTGAGATCTGCTTGCAGCATTATGATGTGCTTCAGAAAGGAAAAATAATCTTGCATTTGGGGATAATGTTTTGTATTTCAATGATCTGATGACTTCATAACATGCAAAGTGACCCTGGGATCTACATTCAGTAGTAAATGACATTGTGTGTGATGGGACACATTCCTCAATAACTGATTGTGAGCTTTGGCTTGAAAGACACTGCATCAAAATATGTGATGTGGTATGTATCCACATTGTATTGTTCATAGCTGTTTGAAATGACTTTGACATCTATGCTATGGAATCCTGGGATTTATAGTTTGCTTCAGAATTTTCTGCTATAGTTCAAGGAGGTACATTAGGGATTCATAGCAGAGAAATGTAAGGACCTCATCAAACTACAAATCCCAGGAATTTAATAGGGTGGAGCTGTGGCTGTTGAAATGGTATCAAGCAGCTATAAAGAGTATTATGTGGATATACCTATGGAGAATGCAATTTTCACAACCACAGAATAAATGATTTTTGCTGCATTTCTGGTTAATAAAAACGGGTGCTCCAAATTGCTAAGTGTGCCTTAGGGAACAGGCGGTTGGATCAGTTGAATCGTTCCTCACAAAAAGAGCAAATCTTTTCTCATCTATTTGAAAGGAAAACACAGGTTTAGCTAAATATAGAAACCAAAAGGCCATTAGTTGACTTTATTTCTTTTATGCAAAAGGAGGATGAAGGCCCCTCCAGGGAGTCTTCTGCTTCAGGAGTTCATCAAAACTCATTCCAGTTGGGGGGCTCCCGAGAGATTTGAGCTCAAGCAATTAGAATTACAGGCTTTGATGAAACTGGTTCACAGCTGCTCCCTTCATTAGCCATTTTTAGTAAAGCTACTTTCAGGCTACTTCAAGCAATCCAGAGCTGCCCCAACTCCATTCTTGCTTTTAAAATGTAACCTCTGTGGTTTCAGTGCACTTCCTGCAGTAATATGGATACTGTTCAGGTGATCTATGGTCAGTTTTCATCCCTAGTTCACCATAAATCACACTAGTAAGCTGGCAACAAGCTGGAAAGGACATGAAGTGCAGCTACACTGCCAAATTACTGCAGTTTGACGCACCTTTAACTGCCACGGCTCAGTGCTGTGGAAACTTGGGAGTCATCGTTTGGTTTTTTTCATGTCAGGAGCAGCTTGAGAAACTGCAAATTGTTTCTGCTGTGAGAGAATTGGCCATCTGCAAGGATGTTGCCCAGGGGACGCCTGGATGTTTGATGTTTTACCATCCTTGTGGGAGGCTTCTCTCATGTCCCCACATGGGGAGCTGGAGCTGACAGAGGGAGCTTA
Source organism: Anolis sagrei (assembly GCF_037176765.1). Classification (NCBI taxonomy): domain Eukaryota; kingdom Metazoa; phylum Chordata; class Lepidosauria; order Squamata; family Anolidae; genus Anolis; species Anolis sagrei. The sequence goes on along the minus strand of NC_090026.1, from coordinate 99,712,521 downwards.
TCCTCCCTCTCCCTGGATTCAAACCTCCGACCTGTTGGTCTTCAGTCCTGCCGGCACAAGGGCCGGGCTGGTAGCACAACTGCTTAATCAGCTACAATAAATCACTGCCGACCGAAAGGTGGCAAGTTTGAAGTTATTTTTCAATAGCTGTTTTAAAAAAGCTGTGATGCGCCCTGAGTTCCTTCAAGGTGAGAAGGGCAGAATATAAATAATGTAAATAAATAAATAAATAAATAAAATAACCCATTGTGCCACCAGGGGCTCCATAGTTTGCTGAGGTGCCAGCACTGTTTGTTAAACTACGATTCCTATGATTCCATACCATTAGGCCATGGCAGTTCAAGCGGTGTCAATAATTGCATCAATTCTTTGATAAATAAACTCAAAGAGGACCTTATCACACCTACTTGCTGTCCTGCTACATTAACACGAGCATAGCTAATGGATACAACTGGGTTGAGCACCTTCACTATTACAACTCTCTTCATTGATGCAATTGCACCAATTCACCATTTATTGATCCTCATAATTCCACTTTCCTGCACTATTGCACTTCCATGATAATGATGATGATGATGATGATGATGATGATGACTGCAGTTGAGCAATTCCAGCATTTTAATATATATTTAGGCATACACATATATACATATAATGGGAGACTTATGGAAAACAGCCAGCCAGAGAAGAAAGGAGATGGAGAGAGAAGATGCCTTGTTGTAGCTTGCACACCGGCACAGAAGCAGAAGGAACCTATCCCACTAAGTTTGGTGATAAGAACACAGTAGGATTGGAAGCTAAAATCCCATTAATAGTTATGGATGGGAGAATTAGAGGGGAGAGCAAACTGGTAGCAGGATATAGTTCCAATACCAGTTTGCCTCCCTTATATGATAAAATGACTTCTAGTTCCCATTTTGGCCAGTTTGTTGCTGATTTTAAAAGTTTAGGTGGGATGCGGGAAGCAAACTGTGCATTTACGAGCCCTAGGTTGTCCTCATTATAGTTTTTCCAAGGCTTTGGGGGCTTTGGGGGCTTTGGGGGGTGTGTGCCAATGTGCTTGGTAGGCCAAAACATTGGGCTTGAAAGACTGTATGTTGTTCACATGCCACACATTCCCCACTTCTGTACATTTACAAGTCATGGGATCATACAATTGTTGAGATGGAAGTAATCCCAATGTGCTGTAGATGCTGTTGTTAAGTCACCGATTGCATGGAGGTGACAGCTACTCTGCCTGGCTTACTTACCCAGCCATTTCCTCCTAGCTTGCACCAGTGGCTGCTCTTCTGTGCTGTTGTTGTACTTGCTCACTCTGCATTTCTTGACCATGTTCTCAAAATCCTATGGTTGCCTCCAGAAAGGAAGTATTTTCAGATATTTTTGTTTTTGGTTGTATTTTCTTATTCATGCATTGCATCCAGTCTTTTTTTTTTTGTCTCCTTCACTCATGGATTCAATGCTCGATGCTATCATTTAGGGTTTTTTTTTTGTAACAGATGTGTGTGTTTCTGGAGCCAAGTTCCCGTGGATCTAGAAGTATACCATACTATATTCTGTTGCATTTCTCCCATGTTTATTTCTTTGGCTTCATTTCCGTGCACTGCTTGCACCCAGACCTCAGGTCTAGTAAACAGATTAAGTTTTCCTCCCAAATTATAACACATATCCAATAAGGTCTCTCGGTCTAAATTATTTGAAGCTATGAGATTTTGATGAAAGGGAAGAGTATGTTTCTCACCAAACAATTTTGAATCTCAGAAATGTTCAATACTTATTGAGGGTGCATTTACACTGTATAATTAGTGCAGTTTGACACCACTTTAGCTGCCAATGCTCAGTGATATGGATTTACAAATGACCCATAGTTAAGAACGGGGGGTGGGGGGTGGGGGGGGGAGACAACAGGGGTTTTTTTTGTAACAGTGTTGTAACAGTGAGAGTGTTGTAGTTTTACAAGGTCTTCAGCCTTCTCTGCCAAAGAGTGCTCATGCCTCATCAAACTACAAAACCCAGGATTCCATGGCTGTTGAAGTTGAGCCAATCTACATTAATTCTACTGTGAGATGTTTGGAATTTGGGCCAAACAGGGACTCAGATGCATACCTAGAATCCAGGAAAGATCCAACCAATCAGATAATATGACAATTTAGTCACAAGCCTGATGAACTTTGACAGCCTTTCTGTCATGCCTCTACTCTTCACACCAGAAAGAGCATGTCACTCAAATAACATATCAAGTCCTCTCACCACTGATAATTTTTAGAATAAGTGGGACCTTATTATTCCCTAAGCAAAGGCTGCAGTCCTTCAGGAATAGTATGATGGATAAGCCCAGGGTCAGATTTGAGTTGAACCATTCCCTTTTCAGCCCCCTTTTCTTGCGAATGATGGGGCAGGTTGCTCCTGTCAGATGCAACAGAACATCTGCATTCATTACTATGATCTTCAAATGTTTAAAGATAGAACTCATAGAAACAAACTTTACTTTGCATGCTAGGAAACTGTTGGATTAGGGTTAGCTCTGAGTAGATATGCAAGGGGTTGAACTGTGTTTTGCTAGTGTTGAGAGCCTTGTCTAAATACAAGTAGTCCCTAAATTACGAACAAGATAGGTTCTGTAGGTTTGTTCTTAAGTTGAATTTGTTTGTAAGTCAGAACAGGTACATCTTTTCAGTGTAACTCCACCTCTGTGTGTGTATGCTTTAGATAGCTTAGGGAAGGATTAATACTCTTGTTGTGTTTGTTTTGCCACCTGTGCCTCTGTTCAGAAGATTTGCCCTCACTTTCTGTCCCTGTGATAATGGGATTTTGGAAACAAAAATTTGTGATAAAGCTTCAGTGGAGATACCTTTCCCCCATGATAACCCTTCCAGGAGTGAATTTCCCTTCCAAAGGGTTGTTAACTATGTGCCATTGGTAAATTGAATCCAGATCAAAGTCCTGAATCTAGTTTGGGAACAGGGTTCAGTACCACGGATAGTTCCTTTAAGGCCTTAACCTCCAGAATGGATTCACCACTTTACTAGTATGATATAGGTCGCCTCTTGAAAGAAGAGTTTGGGTGCATTTACATGGTACAATCAATGCAGTTTGACATCACGTTAACTGCTATGGAATCATGGGAGTTTTAACATCATTGGGCAAGGAAAGGGACTTGTAAAAATACAAGTCCCGTGATTCTATAGCATTAAGCCATAGTGGTTAGTGCGGTCATACTGCATTAATTTTAGAATGTAGATGTCCCCAATATCTTGTCCTTTCCTCCAGTAGCAAAACAACTTGTCCTAACTTAAAACCCTCTACAATACACATTATGATTATCAACCCATTGTAAGTTTTGCTTCACTTGTGTCGTTTTATTACTTATTCGTTGTACTGATTGGCAGTGGTGGTTGTATAGGTGTGTGTATTGGATATTCTCCAAGTGACGTAACTTAAAGTCAAAGGTTTTGCTATGCCATGTTATCTAATTCCTCATGAAAAATCAAACACTTTCAAAAGGCAGGTTTTATTCTCCTCTGTCTGCATGTCTGTCTCTTTCAATGTATCTAAATAATATATTTGATGGCTGCTTAACCTTCTGTTAACCTGCTCTATTAAAATTCATCAGACACACAGTAGCAATGTTCATAATCTCCAGTTCATTATCTTAATTAGATCTGTCCCATATTGTGCCACTGTTCATTCTCATTAGTTTAAAGGTGATCAGCCTCCAAAAGGCATATGAACAGAATTCACCAGATTCTATTGTTGGCTGTTCTGCTCTCATCTGCTTTTGGATCTTTCAGGTGTAATAATGATACTGCTACTGGTACATTTAATTAAAAGTTGCTTTCAAATGGTGTGAATACTCATTTCGGAAAATGAAGAAAAAATTAACTTGAGGATGTAAAATGCCTGTAATGGATCTGAACTGAAACGGGCTCCTTATTAAAATATAAATGAGACATTACAAGTGACGTGAAAACTAAAATCCTGAAAGCCAGAACCATTTTTTAAAAATCTGAGAGCATTTCATTTTTTTCTGAAATATTATTATTCACTTCATTTTTGTGTTTATCACATTGAATCATGGCTATTAAAGTGGTATCAGACTGAATTAATTGTACAGTGTAAATGCACTTTAGTTTTGGTTGACAGACAGTGTCAGACCAAACCATTCTGATGTCTGAATCACAGTAAAAATTGTGCCACCTTGGGCACTTTGAATTGCATTATATTGTCTGTGAAGACTCATATAATGCAGTTCAATGCAGTCCAAACTGCATTATATAGGTCTACTCTACACTGACCATATCATCCAGTTCAAATTGCATTATATGGCAGTGTAGAACTAGCCTCAGCAAGGGCAATTGAGAAATATTTTGCGGCAACATTATTTGTACAGAGTCACCTTTAATACCCTCCTAAGACAAAAAGGGCTTGAGGGGGGAAAATTACAATAATCAGAAATAAGACAATCCTTGCTCCTTTTTTTTCATGTCAGGAGTGACTTGAGAAACTGCAAGTTGCTTCTGGTGTGAGAGAATCGGCCATTTGCAAGGACATTGCCCGGGGGATGCCCGGATGTTTTGATGTTTTACCATCCTTGTGGAAGGCTTCTCTCATATCCCTGCATGGGGAGTTGGAGCTGACAGAGGGAGCTCATCTGCGCTCTTCCTGGATTCGAACCTCCAACCTGTCGGTCTTCAGACCTGCCAGCACAAGGGTTTAACCCATTGCACCACCGAGGGCTCTATAACTCCTATTTATCCCTTGCCATTGGTTATGAACCAAATGGGAATGAAAATCCAACAGCATCTGGAGGTCCATTAGCTGCTCACCTCTGTTTTGGATCTCAGAAGGTCTCAGGAGCTGTATTTAGGCCAAAGATATTTTCATGAGTTCCTTTCATTGAGCTATTGAATGAGGATATTAATATAATTAAGATGCTTGTTCTAGAAATGGAGTTTTAAAGCGCTCCCCTTATTACATTTTTGCCTAGACCGGATTGCCCGTTGCTTGATAGCTAACCTCAAGAGCTTAATTAAACAACATAGAATAAGAAGGAAGGTTGAGAGAGAGCATCCTGTCTGCTTCAGGAAGAAGTCTTTCCTTTCCTTTCTCCATTCTGGCAAGAGGAGCTGGGGGTGGTCTTTGATTTCCCTTTGTCAAATGGCAATTGCAACGTGAAGAGAGCTGAGATGAGTGTCACTTTAAAAACAAAGTCCGGGCTCTTTCTATTCAGAGCGAACAAAAGAACGAAGTTGTGCAGCTGGGTGATGATGCTTCTCCCCAGCAGCTGTCAATGAAAAAGGGCTGCGGACTTTGAAGAGACGTCATACGTCCCAACAGCTCTATCCAAGGTTTTCTGTATTGTATGTCAGATGATGGATGGTAGGCATTTTGAATTCTAAAAATAAAAGTGTGGCTACAGATTTTTGCCCTAATCAAGATTGTTCTGATGTATTTTAATTCTTGATATCTCAGGTCCTATCTACATTGCCACATAATGCAGTTTCAAAATGCAGATTAACTGGTTTGAACTGGATTTATGAGTCTACACTGCCATATAATCCAGTTCAATGCAGTTAAACTGCATTCAGAAACTGGATTATATGGCAATGTAAATGGGACATCATATAATGTAATCGAACTGCATTCATTCTACAGTGTAGATGCATCCCAAGTGTCCCAACATTTCAGGTATCACATTTGAAATGATTTAACAGAAGCTTTCAGAAGCTTTAGGTGCTCTTACTGCCTATCACAGGGAAAACCAGCTGATTCCCAATCTTAGATGTGCTTTTCATCTTAAGAACAGTCAAGCATCTCAAGCTCTGAGGATTACCTGGGAAGGAATCTCACTGGAGCATTGCAGCACACCCAAATACCTGAGAGTCACTATGGACTATGCTCTGACTTACAAGAAGCACTGCTTGACTATCAAGCAAAAAGTGGGTGCTAGAAATACTATCATACAAAAGCTGACTGACACAACCTGTGGATCACAACTAGATGCAGTGAAGACATCTGCCCTTACACTTTGCTACTCTGCTGCTGAGTACACATGCCCAGTATGAAATATATCTTACTATGTTAAAACATGGTTGTAGCTCTTCATGAGACATACCGCATTATCACAGGATGTCTGTGACCTACACCACTGGAGAAATTATATTGTTTAGCCGGTATAGCACCACCTGACATCTGTCAGGAAGTAGCAGCCAGTAATGAAAGGACCAAGACATTGACATCTCTGGTTCATCCTCTGTTCGAATATCAGCTAGCATGCCAATGACTTAAATCAAGAAACAGCTTCATAAAATCCACAGAGATACTCACAGGAACACCTCAGCAAGCGAGAGTCGAAAAGTAAAACCTGGAACCTCAATCAGTGGCTGAAACCAGATGAGAAACTCCCTTCTGGGCACACAGAAGACTGGGTGACTTGGAAGCTGCTGAACAGACTGCGCTCTGGCACCACAAGATGCAGAGCCAACCTTAAGAAATGGAGCTACAAAGTGGAGTCCACGAGAAGAGCAAACCACAGACCATCTACTACAATACAGTTTGAGCCCTGCCATATGCACAATGGAGGACCTTCTTACAGTGACACCAGAGGCACTTGAAGTGGCCTTCTTCTGGTCAAAAGAAATTTAGCATAATGCCAAGTGTTTAACTTGGGCTTTTTTATACATTATAGCTGTATTCTCAATTCATTTCTGACACGATAAATAAATAAATAAGGTATCACATAAAGTTAATGTTTGAATGTCACATCTAAGAATACTGAAAGAGTTGTAAGTTTCACAATCAACTGAAATGAAAGGAGGCTGTTGGTAGATTCATTGCTGCAGGGGTGGCGAAAAAACTTTTTGTCAAATGACGATGGCTGATGCTATATTTCTGCAGAGATAGGGCCCAGTCCTAATAGGAGGCAAACCTTTACTTTTCCAGGATTTCCAGGATGGCTGCTACAGGATCTGAGTATGGGTTAATTTCCAAGAAATGGGTAAATGACTTAAAAGTACATCTTATACAACCACATGTTTCAAAAATGGCCAAAAGATTAAACTGGCATGGATAATAACTTCCTTTTCAACGAGATTTGAATGTCTCCGAATCCTATGTTTAAAGGAGGCAGGAGGCAAATTACAAAGTCAACCATTTATGACATATATTTTAGATATGCCAAACATACTTTGGATAACATTGAACAATTGAGGGTTCTTTGGGATATTTTTAGGAGGGGAAGGAAGTCGGCTTAAGATGAATACATCCCTTCCTTTTCCTTATGTCTATTATCAATTATCAACCATTTATGACGTACCTTATAGCTATATCAAAAACATTTTGGATGACTTTGACCAACAGAAGACTGCCTGGGATGAAGGAAGTCAACATAAGATGAATACATCTCTTCCTTTTCTCTATTTACAACTATCAGTTTGAACTATTCCTGAAACAAAGTCTTCAAGGATTTTTTTTCCTTTTAAAGGACAGAATGTGATCATCATGCAGGGAAAATATCAAGACAGATAGTACGAACACTAAATGTCAGTCTTTGGACCATTATGAAAATGGGCTGCAATCGTAATATTCCCTGTCCTCAGGTCTCAGTATAGTCATTTTCCCAATGAATACATGCATACTGTGCTATTTCTTTTTCACATTACCATCTTTGTCATGGCAAAGAGGCTATCAGAATCTTAATGACTTAGTTATTTAAGCCATTTCTGTAGCCTTTATATTTTGAACAACCTCTCTGTTTCACTTCTTCCCCCACAGGTTATTAATGCTGAGAATGAGAATTGCCATCAAATTGCTGAACAATGAAAAGGCCAAAGTATTAAGATTGCTATTATCTCTGCAACAAAGATTATAACAAGGGTGTAAAGAGAGCTTGAGTGAATTCAGTATGAGTGGCAAACCCTCTCTGCCCTCCCTTTCATGACATCAACAAATATATTACTGGTGCCAGGAAGTGAGTGGAAAGACTTCCAGGGCTTCCATGGCCCCTTCTACACTGCCAGATTATTTGACGAACCACACCTCCCACTATAGACCGACTCGGACACTGTGGTCATTGGAGGAGGCCCACCTCTCGGTCCCACCCCCTTCCCAAGCATGGCTGGTGGGAAGGAGAGAAAGGGTCTTCTTCGTAACTGCCCTCATCTCTGGAACTCCCTTCCTAAGGAGTTAAAGATGCCCCCTCCCTCCCTGTCTTCAAGAAACAACTGAAGATGTACCTTTGCTCACTGGCTTATGAGTAGTAGTTGGTAATAGGACTGTATAAGGTGTTAGGATGTTACTGTTTTTATACCGTGTTATTGTAGTGTTGTATTTTTGCTGTTCTGTTGTTAACCGCTGTGAGTCGCCTAAGGGCTGAGAACAGCGGTATACAAATAAAGTAAATAAATAAATAAATACTACCATTATACCCTTGATTAATAGCTACGATCCGTATCCGTGCCCTGTTTGCCTCATCAGCTGAATAGATAGCTTGAGCAATGATCAATCTATTTGCCCCCAAGGAATGGGGAAATTGATGCTTCTGTTTGATGTTTGATGTTTTGTCTTATGTTTGATATATCAGGCTGCCCTGAGTGTCTCCAAGGAGATTGGATGTAATATAAATAGTATTATTATTATATAAAATCCAGATTATCTGATTTGAACTGGAGTATAGACTCATTTAATCCAGTTCATAGCAGATAATGGGGATTATCTTCTTTGATAATCTGGATTTTATGGCAGTGTAGAAGGGGCCTACGTTACTCACTGGTGTTCATGAGATACAGCATTTAAAGTCCTGCAACTCTCCTCACCTCACTCCGTTTCTGGTGATTGCAAAAGTTTACAAGACTTTTGTTTCCTTTTCGGAGGGGCCTGAAAGTCAACTTTATAAAAAACAACACAAACGATTGAAGAACAGTTGAATGACTTTTCCGTCAGATTTGAGGTAAGTGGTGAGGTCATGAGAGGTTACTAAGGTGCATTTATACTGTTAGAATCAATGCAGTTTGGTACAACTTTCACTGTCATGCCTCAATGCTATGGAATCACAGAAGTTGTAGCCTGATGAAGCACCAACACTTTTGAGCAGAGAAGTCTTGTAAAACTACAGCTTCCATAATTCCATAGCATTTCGCCATCAGTTGTACAGTGTAGATGCACCCTTAATTAAATCCATTAAGTAGCTGATACAGAATACTGGCCAATTTTCCCAAGTTCTAGTCATACAAAGTGAAGCATGAAGTAGGCTGTGAATGTGTTCTTGTTCACATCTCAGTTTATTAGGTCAAGATAAGATAGTCTGAATATGCACGGCTGCCTTCCAGTTCCGGCACTCAAAAGATAATCTTTCTACAACTTTAACAGGTGGTTATTTTGACAGTGCCTTTGCTTGAATTAACTATATTTGTCTTCAATGGGGCACGTTGTCCAATTTGATTCATTACAGAGGAATGTCAATGTTGCAATGAAGACATCTGACTTGAAAGATAAGTCAACATTAAAGCAGTAGCTGATCAGGGTGACTTTTTGACAAAATTAGGGAGTATTACTTTTGGACTACAGTTCCCAGAATCCCATAAGCAGCATGGCAAATTGACATGCTGGCTAGGGAATGGTGGGACTTACATTCTTTTTAAAAGCATCATTTCCAAACTCTGCTGTTGAAGAGCGTGTTAGAGAACATTTGAGCTCCCTTTCCATGCTAAAACTATTTTGTACAGCATTATTATAAACATGCTTGACTGACTTGAAATGATTCATGACTTCAAACTTGAAACAATGCCTGATAGAACTGGGACCATTAAGTGAAGATTAAGGGTTTTGTGGTTTCTAATATCATTGTGTCCCTGAGTATGCTCCCTGACTACTGTGCCTGGTAAATATACTTTGCAGATTTGTTGTTCCTGCAAAGGCTGTTTCCATAGCAAAGCATGGACCCTTGTACTGAAGCTTTACAAGAATAATGGTTCAGTCACTCATTGACTTCCCTTTTTAACCTGTTCCACCATTTACTTGCTCAAATAAAGAGGTGTCTTAGGATTTGGTCTTATCCTAATACATTTTCCCATGATGCAAAAGCAATATATTTTGACTGTTTAAGGAAGCGTGGTCAAATGTTGTGTCTTTCAGAATACTGGGATTGCAATCACCACCACCACCATCATCATCCCTAGCTAGTAAATTTAGCAAAGTTTTTGGACCTTTGTGGATGATCTCTACATTGGCTTCAAGTTGGGATTAATTGCTGCTGAAGATTTCCCTTTCTGTGAAGGGATGTTAGCCCACTATAATATCACCTAGAAGTCCAAAGCACCATCTGCATTGTATTGGTTTGAAACTGCATTATGTGGTCTGTGTAGTCTCAAATAATGCAGTTGCAAACCTCTTCAGAATAGTCAGCCTCTTGGGCCCCATCTACATTGCCATATAATGCAGTTTGCAACTGCATTATGTAGCAATGTAGATGGGGCCCAAGAGGTTGGCTATTCTGAAGTCAGTGAGATGTGTGTTCTGGATTTTCGTATGAACTTTAGCGGAATTTATAATTCAAATGATGTTCATGACAAGTCAGCTCTCCATATTCCTTGCTTAAGGAAACAGTTTGCAGTGTTCCTTTTAAAAAATAGTTTTTTTTTAAAAAAAAAGAAAAACCATAGTGAACATAAATAAGCTTAACAGGTGAGGATAAGAGGTGGGAAAGGATGGGAACTATCTGCACGAACCACAGCTGACTTTACTCTATTGAGGTCAAATCAGGGAGGTTTGAAACAGAAGGTAAGTAAGAATAAAAAGGGAAAAAGAGAGTATTGTTGACTTCCAATTTCTTTCAGCATGGTGTCTGGTCTTAGTTTTCTTCCAGTTTTTGTGTATAGTCCGCTCTCAACCATTTCCAAATTCTTCTTATTTATATTATCAATTTCATATCTTCTTGCTTCAAATAGTCCTTAAATACAGTCCAATCTGTTGTTTTTTCCAGAATGCCTTGGTTATTCCTGAGGTGGTAGGTTAACTTGTCCATACTCATGATATCTACTATTTTTACTATCCATTCTTCCATTGTTGGTATTTCTTGAGCTTCCCATTTTCTTGCATAAATTATTCATGCTGCAGTAACAAAATAGACTTGAGACTCTACAATGAAGCATGTGGATTGGTCTCGTAAAAGATTGGTCCAGTTTTAAACAAAAGTATTACTCTAGAACAGTGGTTCTCAACCTGTGGGTCCCCAGATGTTTTAGCCTTCAACTCCCAGAAATCTTAACAGCTGGTAAACTGGCTGGGATTTCTGGGAGTTGTAGGCCAAAACACCTGGGAACCCACAGGATACGAACCACTGCTCTAGAAGGATTTGATCGAAAGAAGAGGATGGCATTCATATATGTGGTATGATAAAAAGAAAATTGAAAAGAACATTGGAAATCATTTTATAAGACTGGCTCTTATAAAAAATGGGAAAAATACAAAAATAGATTTTATCAGAGAGCTCCATTATGGATTTCCCCATTAGAAGCATTACAAAGAAGAGAATTAGGATGGGAAAAATGGCCAACTTATAAAGAAATATTGAAAAAAACACACTGCAACCCATATCTTAAAAACTCAAGAAGAGATTAATAAAACATATAAGAAAGTGTCCTGGTTCCAGTTCAGGCAAATGAAAGAATACTATAATAGAGAAAGAAGAAATTGTTTTTTCGGACAAGGATTTTATCTGAAATAAATTAATCACAACAGAAAAAAAACCAATTACTAAAATATTTAAAATTATTTTGGTATTGGCAACAGAGGTCGAACAAGTAAAAGATTGCATGACTAAATGGGCAGCACATATTGTACATCCCATAAAAATTGAAGAATGAGAAAGGAACTGGAACAATAAATTAAAATATACCCATTCATATGATTTGAAATAAAACTGGTACAAAATGATGTGCCAGTGGTATATAACACCCCAGAAACTATCAAAATGTTATAAAAACCTTCAGGACAAATGTTGGAAATGCAAGTCACATGTGGGCTCTTTTTACCATATGTGGTGGATCTGTACATTTGCAAGTAAATTTTGGTGAATTATACATGAACAAATCCAGAAAAATATTAAAAATAAGATTTCAAATGAAACCGGAATACTTTCTGTTGGGAATTATAGACATAAAATTGGAGAAGAATGAAGAAATACAGTCTGCAGTGTTCTTGACATTAGGTGTAATTGGGGATAATGGATCATGACCTGTTAGGATCACAACCTAATTGGGGTAGCAGAGTTTATTTGGTAATGGATGATTGCTGGGCATGAAGATATTTTGTTTCTGTTTGATGTTTTCAGCAGACAATGATGAAAGCAGACTTCTTTTGAAAGATAAAAAGTTTTGTTTACTGATAATTTCATGTATTTAAAGATACAGGCACATTTCTTGTCAAGAGTCAAAAACTTCAATAACATTTCGGAGAGTTTGTATCTTGAATTTATAATATTTAACACTTCCTTCATAAACTATGTTGCTTTATATAGCTCTCTTTAATAAGAGTTTACTTTCAAATAAAACACAACCCTAAACAGTTTCTAACTTCCTAACATGAGCTTCTGCACTCTGGCAGACTTCTATACTCCAGTTCATTCAAGGCTCAACAACACTTCTCTAGCAGTCATTCCTCAACTGACGTTCCCTAACTGTCATTCTGTTTAAACCTGAACATTCCAAACTGTCACTGAATCAGTCATGTGACCTGCAGCCCTTCCCACTGCTTTTAGGTATATAGAGATAAGGAAACTGCAAAGCAAATAAGAAATATACTTGAGGTTATAAAATGACAAATTACAAAACAGACAAACATCCTATAGAGGAGGCTTGGGAAGTTTGCAGGCGCGCTTGGTGGGGACACGAGACAGGGCCTTTTCTGTGGTGGCCCCCCGACTCTGGAACACCCTCCCAAAAGATCTTAGACAGGCCCCTACATTGGCAGTCTTTAGAAAGAACTTGAAGACCTGGTTGTTCCGATGTGCCTTCCCAGATTAGGAATCTCCAATACCAAGTCCCAGAAGCACTTTAGTAGAACTAAGATTGCTGCACACTGCACACTGCACTTACCCTATAATCCCACATACCTCCTGTCACATCAGCACTTTTAATCTTGTACCCATTACTCTGGCCCGGCCCAGTTTTATAGTGTCTTGATGTATTGTTTATTGCTTGTTGTTAATATTGCTTTTACTGTTTTTAATTTGCTTTAGGTGTTGTATTGTTGTATTGTGTTTTGAGGCCTTGGCCTATGTAAGCTGCATCGAGTCCTTCGGGAGATGCTAGCGGGGTACAAATAAAGTTAATAATAATAATGTTAATAATAAGGTTGCTTCCCCCAACAGGTGTGCTGTCAAGGAACTGAAACTTCAACATCTGAAGACAAAGATGTGTAGTGTTATCGCTAAATCTCATATGTCCTCTGTCTTATTGGGGTAGAGAACATAAAGGCATTTTTTTTACTTTGCAGTATGCTACTGTCTGAATTGTTTTAAACAAAATTTAAAAATGCCAAAAAAGAGAGAGAATAAGCCATGTAATCACTGAGACAGGTTTTTACATTGTGGATTGCACCTGTAAACCTTTCATAGACTGAAAACTAGGTTTGTGCTAAATTTTAACTATACCAGGACCCTTCCACACAGCCATGTAACCCAGAATATGAAGGCAGATAATCCACAATATCTGCTTTCAACTGGGTTATCTGAGTCCACACTGCCATATAATCCAGTTCAATGTGGATTTTATGCAGCTGTGTGGAAGGGCGCTTGACTCATCCTGACTTGGCTTCTTGCTGCCCTTAAGTACACCTGGAGAGTATTGTTGGTTTTCCTTAGTTAAACGGCTTTGTTCTGATTCCGGAAAAGTTGGGGGTTGCTCAGGAGTTTTCTGGAAACTCCAGATTGTAGTAGTAGTAGTAGTAGTAGTAGTAGTAGTAGTAATAATAATAATAATAATAATAATTTATTTATTTATGTATGTATTTATTTATATGTCGTCCTATCACCCCAGGAGGACTCAGGGCAGCTTCCAAGCAAAGAGGCAAACATTCAGTGCCATGGTGATAAACAAACACATAAATCATGTGGCTTCAGTGCCATCTGGACAACTGGATTGGGTCAGATGGGATGCCATTACCATCACCCTTATTTTGTGTTCATCAGTAGAGCAAAAAGCAGGTGGATCATAGCTGTGACACTGCCTCGGCCACCGTTAGCCAGCCACAGATTAATATTCTGCTTTGTTCTAGAATATTCAGTGATGCCCTGACTTCAGAAAAAAGATGACTTTGAAAACACACCATCCAATATGGCGGGCTTGTGCCTGAATCTTATCCATATGCATTCTATCCATCAGTCAGTTGAGGACACAGAACTAACTGATCATGTTTGGACCAGTAACTTAGCAATGTGGGTGTATAACATTATTAGTGGCCATATTGAAATGAGCCCTATACACACCCACATTGCTAATTGCAATGGAAAATTCAAATCTACCCTCTGGCAGCTCGTATGTTGGTAGACATGGCTTTCTGCGCAAATGTGACTTTAAATTGCAGGATCCAATGAACAACCACAATAACCACCAGATCTTTAATGTCACGTTACAGACCTTCAGATGAGAAGAATTTTGAAATTATAAGTGACATTTCAAAAACCATGCCTTTATAAGCCAAACATATGCAGAGAAAATCTAATTAGTATAATCATTTTTTTCTCAGCTCAAACCATCCCCAGAGTAACTTCTAAAATTAATTAGAGCATATTATTTCTTGCAGGAAACAATCATTCAGAGTTCTGCGTGCAAACATTATTCCTCTACTTTATCTTTTAAGATATTCTCTTGATCTTCAGCTAAACTGCCAGATAATAACATCATTCTTAATATCAAGTGAGGCTGCTGAAGTCTGATGAAGTGAAAGCAGTGTATAGATTACTTCTCTTTATAGTTAAGTGAGAGTTTCTAAAATTCCTATTACGAGGGTTACAAAATGAGAAGGAAATCAATGGGTCTGTTATAAAAAAGGGCATCTCCTTCCTGCAGATTTTCCTAATGAGGCATAATTTATAATTTCAAGTCCCTTATTTCTCCTGGAATAGAATTGTAATTGAGGCTGGCAATCTTATACCCATTTACTTCAGAATAAGGCCCACTGAAGAAATTCAGAACTCACTTCTGAGCTGATGCCTATCATAACGTGCAGTCTATTTCCACTTGAACCGATGAGTGACACTGTAAAGAAGCGCTAATCCCACTAGATGCCACCAAAATTATGTGAGGAAGTATTAATCTTCTTTAATGCCACCAATATTCTGTGAGGAACCTTCTTTTAAATATCAATTAAGCTGCCACCAATATGTTTAGAGACGCTGGATTATGTCTCTGTTTATCTTTAGTTGTGTTGTGAGGTGACTTTGGTAGTGTGGAATGCACCAAGCATAAAAGCAATGGAGGAGGCAGGTTTGAAATACAAAGAGAACAAGTTTTATTGTTAACAGAACGTAATTGTTGCAGTTTTGAGAGTTTGAACTTGGCACAAGGCTTGATGTTACAAAATGGCTGGTTTGAGATACATTCAGACTTCTGAATGTTACAATTCCACAAACTCCTTCTTTAGTGAAGTGCTTATACTACTTCAGAGTTCCCTATTGTGAATATCCACACTGTTTGCCCTATACTCGGAACAAACCACTGATCACCAGTCTTTCCTTACTGGCGATCCTTTAAACCCCCTCTGTTAGATTCTTTAACCTAAGCAATCTAACAAGGTAACACCTTCAGCTCTCTTGCTGAAGAAATATTCACAAATTCTAAGAACTACTGAATTCTCACAGCTTCACAACACTCTGAACCTCTTCCCCGGGTCTCATCCACCGGACTGAATATTAACTGACGCTTTCAAACCTTTTTCTCCTTAAACTCCGCCCACCTCCTCTGAGGCTGTGTTACCATGGCAACCTATCCCTCACAGTTAGGCCATAGCAACTAATGTAAAACCTAAATACAGTTTAAATACAGTATAATAAACACTCTATAATAAACATGTCTCTAGCCAGCTGCATTGTTGCTTGAAGATCTCTTAAATACTCTGTCACTGGAACAGGATCCTTCGCCGGACTTTCTTCCCAATATTCTCTTAACAGATCTAACGGACCACGAGCTTTCCTTCCATATCGCAATTCAAATGGACTGTAGCCGGTGCTGTCATGAGGGACGGTCCTGTAGGCGAACAGCAGTTGTTGTAATTTGACGTCCCAGTCATATGGCCTTTCCTGACTGTAAGACTTTATCATTTTGACTAAAGTCTTGTTCATATTCTCAACCAGTCCATTTGTCTGCGGATGATATGCTGTGGAAGTCAGGTGTCTAATTCCACATAACTCCAGCAATTTCGACATAAGCTTGGAAGTAAACTGGGTTCCCAAGTCCGAGACCAGTTCTCTAGGATATCCAGTTCTTCCCCAAATGGACAGCAGGGCATTTGCAATTGTAGTTGTTTCGATGTTAGTCAGAGCTACAGCCTCTGGATATCTTGTGGCGTAGTCAATCATGGTTAAAATGTAACGGTAACCACGTCTGCTTGGTTTACAGAGAGGACCTACAATGTCAATGCCTACTCTGTAAAATGGTTCTCCAATTATTGGCATAGGGATCATAGGAGCTTTAACTTTATCCCTTCCAGTGCTCAATCTCTGGCAGATGTCACAGGACTGGCAAAACTCTTTGATCCTCTGGAACATGCCAGGCCAATAAAAGTTTTTAGTGATCCTCTTCATGGTTTTTCTTATGCCCAAATGTCCACCTTGAGGGTTTTCGTGTGCCACCCTCATCAGCTGTTCTCTAAAACCTTGAGGCACTACAATTTGACTACATGTCACTGATCTTTCTGTCGAGTTTACACTTTTGGATTCTCTATATAGGACACCATTCTTCAGTATAAACTCGGAGGGCTGTTCTTCTGTCAATACTGTGGGGTTTTGAGCTAAAGCAAATAGAGGCTTCAGAGATCCATCGGCTCTCTGTTCCTGCCGAATCTCCTCAACTCCTCCCGTCTTCTTAACAAGCTCAGCCACTGTAGCACTGGCTTCTGGGCTCTCATCCCCATCTTGTTGTATGGCAAAACACAGGGCTTTCTGTTCAGGGCTTTCATTTTTACATTCTTTCTCCCCACACGCCATCTTACAGTATTTAATCTCCTCAGCCAAATCATTTCCAATTAAACATTGGTATGGTATGTCAGGACTGACTGCAAAATCCCACATACCCTTCCATCCTTCATATTCTATTGGCAAAGTTACCACGGCTGATGGAATCGCCGGTCCTAAACCTTTTAGTTTTATTTCAGAGGTTGGCTGCTGAAACTTCTGAGGTATTATTTCGGGATGCACTATGCACACTTCGGAACCTGTATCTCTGAGTCCTTTCCTGTCTTGGTTATCAATAGAAATGGTTTCTAAGTAGTCCTTAGATGGGCTGCCTGACAGGATGAACAAACATTGTTTCTCTTGAGGCTCTGAGCTTGAACTCTCTTTTGAAACAGTATCTGCTTCTGCCCTTGGTGTTTCTTTCATTTTATTCACAAAGAGGGTTGTTTTTTCCTTCTTTAACAGGGGACATTGATATTTTATATGATCCAATGCTCCACATTGAAAGCACCGTCGTTTTACCTCAGGAGCAGTTGGTCTTATTACACTCTGCCTCCTACAGATGGTGTCTTCTAAGTCAGCACCCTTTTCTTGCTGTGGGCGCTTTTGTTGTGAATAAAATGGCTGCCTGTTTGTTCTTTTGTCCCCTGGCAGATCTTCCCCTTTGAATCCTTCTTTCAAGGTTGTTATTTGATCTGCCATAACCGCTGCCTCTACAATAGTGGATGGCTTGCGATCTTGAATCACCCAGCGAATATCATAAGGCACTAACTGAAAAAACTGTTCCAGCTTTAAAAGTTCCCTCAGCTGTTGATAATCTTCCACCTCAGACGTCTTTATCCAACTATCGAACAGTTGAGATAATCTTGAGGCCACCTGAGCAAAACTTTGAGTTTTATCTTTCTTTAAGGATCTGAACTTAAATCTATAATATTCCGGAGTCAATCTAAACTCTTGTTGAATCTGTTTCTTAAACAGATCATAGTCTCTATAAGATTCTTCAGGCAACTGTCCATAAATCTGCAAAAGTTTCCCACTTATCTGTGGCCTAAGGTATGTCATCCATTTTTCCTTAGCCACTCCAAAATCTCGACAACATCTCTCAAAAGATATTAGGAATTTCTCTGGACAATCGTCCTTGGTATATTTTGGGAATTTCTTCATCAAATCTGGGGTATCCCCTCCAGATCTCCCTTCCTGAACATCATTGGATGTTTGAGACAAAGCCAATCTTTGTTTCTCTAGCTCAAACTCCATTCTCTTCAATTCTAACTCCCGTTCAAATTCTCTCACTCTTTGTCTTTCCTCAAATTCTCTTTGTTTCGCCTCCATCTCCAATTCTCTCTCTCTTTGTTTTTCTTCAAATTCTCTTTGTTTTGCCTCTCTCTCCATCTCCAATTCTCTCTCTCTCTGTTTTTCCTCCATCTCCAATCGTTTCATCTCTAACTTGTACTTAAAAGCCATTTCTGACATAGGCACTGCCTCTGTCTCTGACTCAGAGCTCGAGCTTTCCTCTTGGTCTCCCTCTCTTTCCTCAGCCAGCTTTCTCTGCCGCCTGGTAGCCATGTTATCAACAACTTTTACCTCACAACTTATTTTAAAATTAAACTTAAGGCACTCGATTAGTTGTTACACGAATCCCGTCGTCTGCCACCAAAAATTATGTAAAGAAGCGCTAATCCCACTAGATGCCACCAAAATTATGTGAGGAAGTATTAATCTTCTTTAATGCCACCAATATTCTGTGAGGAACCTTCTTTTAAATATCAATTAAGCTGCCACCAATATGTTTAGAGACGCTGGATTATGTCTCTGTTTATCTTTAGTTGTGTTGTGAAGTGACTTTGGTAGTGTGGAATGCACCAAGCATAAAAGCAATGGAGGAGGCAGGTTTGAAATACAAAGAGAACAAGTTTTATTGTTAACAGAACGTAATTGTTGCAGTTTTGAGAGTTTGAACTTGGCACAAGGCTTGATGTTACAAAATGGCTGGTTTGAGATACATTCAGACTTCTGAATGTTACAATTCCACAAACTCCTTCTTTAGTGAAGTGCTTATACTACTTCAGAGTTCCCTATTGTGAATATCCACACTGTTTGCCCTATACTCAGAACAAACCACTGATCACCAGTCTTTCCTTACTGGCGATCCTTTAAACCCCCTCTGTTAGATTCTTTAACCTAAGCAATCTAACAAGGTAACACCTTCAGCTCTCTTGCTGAAGAAATATTCACAAATTCTAAGAACTACTGAATTCTCACAGCTTCACAACACTCTGAACCTCTTCCCCGGGTCTCATCCACCGGACTGAATATTAACTGACGCTTTCAAACCTTTTTCTCCTTAAACTCCGCCCACCTCCTCTGAGGCTGTGTTACCATGGCAACCTATCCCTCACAGTTAGGCCATAGCAACTAATGTAAAACCTAAATACAGTTTAAATACAGTATAATAAACACTCTATAATAAACATTTCTCTACAGACACTCATTAAAGATTTCCTCTGACCCACTTCCTGTGGACTGAGAGTAATGAAACTTGGCACAGTTATTAGTTCTTCTCTATGTAGGTGCCACCTAGGAACACACACTTCTCCTCTCTTTTTAACTGTAAACAGGTTGCTCCAAAAGCCACGTTGTGACTTTGGACATCAGAGTCTCATCATCTGAAAAATGCTTGCACTTCAAAAATAACTTCACTGTTGGAAAGAGGTGGAAGTCCGATGGTGCAAGGTTGGGTGAATAAGGGGGATACGGTAGAATTTCAAAGCTACAGGAGCATGCTTCCATTTGGGCAACATGTGAGTTGTGAACTGGCGCATTGTCTTGCAGAAGGCATGTCACATCTCTTGGTTTTGATGATTTCTCAGAATTTCAGCAGCAGTGAAGCATAGTATGCTCCATTGATCATAGTACCTTTGCTAGGAAATCCATCAATACTACTCTGTCCTGGTCCCAAAATACTGTGAGCATGACCCTGCCTGCTGAAAGTTGGGATGTGCCTTCTTTGGAGGCAGTGAGTCATGACGCTTCCATTGCATCGACTGGACTTTAGTCTCAGGATCATAGTGATGGACCCAACTTTCATCCTGTGTGATCTATCTGTTGAAAAAGTCCTCCTGGTTTCCATGGCACATTATCAATAGAGCCTGAGAGCATTCAACTCATTCCTGCTTCTGGAAAGGTGTGAGCAGCCAGGGGACCCAGCGAGCGGATATTGTAGGCATGTGAAGATGGTCTTGGATGATTTTTTCCATGAACCCTACACTAATCTTGACATTTTGGGCTAGGTGGCAAATGGTTACAAGGCGATTTTCCAAAATGGTGACCATCACTTGCTGGATGGTGTGTTCATCAATAGCAGAGTGAGGTCACTCTAGAATTGGAGCTGTTTGCACTGAAGTCTTACCACATTTGAATCAATTATGCCAATATGATGGGGAATCATCACCATAAACCTATTTCATTTTATCAAACGTCTCCTTTGGTGTGCAGCCTTTCAAGTAAAGGAACTTGATGACTGCTCTGTATTCCACTGAGTCCATTATCAAACCTCACACCACTTCAGCACCTGTTCTGAATTGTAAACTGGCACATAACCAATAGAGACCTAAATCATTACACATGTGCAGTTTCAGCGACCTGTGATAAATAGAAGTGGGTCAGGGGAAATCTTTAATAAACGCCCCTCATATATTTTAGAAAATAACCTTCCCAAATGATCTTAACTTATTCACTGGTCATATAAAAATTCACAATTCTCATACCTGCCCTTGACTTAATATACAAGGTCGACTTATACATGAATATATATAGTATGTAATGCACATATACATGAATATATATATAGTATGTAATGCACATATGTTTATTCCCTACTAGGAACCTACCAGGCAGCTAAACCTGTATCTTTCCACAGTTACTTCTCTTCCTATTCAAGGTCCTATGGTGCATTGTGAAGGAACATATGTGCTCAATCTAGCTCATTTTTAATGGATTAAAAATAGAAGCAGAGGGACTATGTTTAAATAAGTGCCTCCTTTAATCAAGTGTCCCATGTGCCAAAATAGACTGAAGGGCTTGTTTTCATGGAAATGTTCAAGAAATGGTTTCAGGAACAATATAGGAAGAGTGATGAGATTATTAATGAGTTAGATTCACACAGCTGGGTCTGGGAAAAAAAAACCTTCTAACACATTCTATTTTAAGATCATCTGTCTTTTTATCATTACGTCTACGTGGCAAAGGGTTCTTTTAGAAGAAATTGTTTTTTTATATGTGGGATGCTTTCATTTATTTCCACAAAACTCTACCTGATTCATGCAGGTCAGCAGTTCCAAATGGACTTTGCATTTCTTTATGGCCACAGCAAGGCCTCTGCTGCCATCAGGAAAATTGCACATATACATATGACATTGGCAGAGGTGCCTGTGGTATTCAGAAGATCTGATACAATCCCTTTCCATGCACTGCTGGCACCAATGTCAATCTGGACAGCAGAGTGGGCCAACATAGACCAGTTCCCACAGTCCAGACTGTCCTGAATCTGTGAGATATTCTAGAGTTTCCAGAAAACTATTCCCCCACTTTGCCACTTTGCCAAAGCAGGATAAAGTTGGAGTATATTCAGTTCCTCGGGATACTCACCGGAAGCCTCTCTTCATCATGAAGACTGCCACTGCTCTATTTGTGGATGGGTATGGATTTTTTGGGGGGGAGGGGGGAAGGATGATCTTTGAGATCATAACCTTCTGGAAAACCAGAATCTCCAAACCCTCCTTTTTGGAAGCATGACCTGGAGATTAATTGGAAAAATCATAACCTTCCTGAGAAGAGCTAAAACTTGTTTGAGCCAATCTTCTCTTTAGTGGTATATATTCACTAGTATTCATGCAAGGCAAATTGGATTTCTCGGCTGTTAGACTGATATCTTTTTGACCTGTTAGGAACAAAGATTATGCCAAAGCACAAAATATATAACAGATCTTCAGAAGTGTTATTTTAGTTGCCTCAAAATATCTACTCCCCCATAAAATATATTAGGTTTTAAATCATGCTCTCAAGAGACAAAATAAGTAGTCTTTGTTAAAAGTAACATAGTTGGTTTACTTACAGACTTCATGTCTTCAGCACACAGGTGTATTGCTTATCAGTTGAAAGATTAAGCAGTAAGTTCTCTGAGGCATTCTGTTGCAGTCTCTTCTCTGTCATAACCAACACAATACTAAACACACACACACTGACTTCTAAAATGAAGTCTCTATTTAGTCCCAGATCTGATCACATGATCTGCAGTCCCTCACACAACTTCAAATAACATAGAATTAAGGGAACACCGCATACCAATACACACATATACATTATAGTAAGCAATCTGAATTATATATATAACAAGTATAAGAGGCTTGTTGAAGGTTGCTATTTCCAACAGTTTTGCCCATATAACAATCCCATAGACAAGTCCATAATCTTGTAAATAATCAAGAGCAGAGCTTTGTAAGTCATAGCTAGCACTTGGAGGATACCATCTTGGATGAGGCATACTTTGTCCCAGTCCTCATTATTTAGACAGCAGCTTTGCTTTACCACTCCTGCAGCTTCTATATCCCCTAACTACACTTTCACTGGGTGCTTGATCTTTTCCTTTTCTAGTTCTTTCTCTAAGGTCAGAGCAGCACAGACAATGCCGAGGGTTTGACTTCTCTGTGACACAAGGGATGCTAGTTTTTGTGTTACTGTCACCATCCAATTCCATAAGTACCTAATGTCATCACCTTGGTCCTGTGATGAAAACAGATAGTATACCAGGCCATATTTCAATGGCATTCTAAATTCCATGGTGAATACAGCTGCTAAATTTTGGTCAGAATTCCAAAAGGTTTTTCATTGTATTTCTATGCTAATGGCTTTGCTGGACTTCAAGCCATGTGGGTAATAGCATGAATACGAGGATGAGTATGGATATGATAAGGAGCAATTAAAATACAAGGAATGGGAGAGGCTACATTAAATGTTCCCTTTAAAAAGGTTGGGGAGGGCTATGGGAAAATCTACATTAGCTTGAGAAGGGTCACAGCTATCTTATTTCTGTCTCATGCTTTACTCTATAGATGCCTTTGATGTTGCAGTTCAAACATACCACATCAAGCCTTTGTGACTTGCAGCCAGATAGGAGAGGCAAAAAGTCATGACATACATTGATTCTGAAGATGGTGGAAAAGCCTTGGGATCCATAAAATAGCGCTCAATATTGCAGTGAACATCTCAGGTTAGCAGTGTTCAGAAATGGATGAGCAGATGAATAAAAATCTATCAAGTACTATATTTTGAATTGCTAATTGAATTGACAGAGCCCAGTTTGTGGCTGTTTCACCTACTCGGAAAAGGAGATTGCGGGCAGGTTGGTTTTTGGAACATGGGGAAGCAAAAATCTTCTTAAAATTGCTGGTAAAAGGCATGTCGTAAATAAATCAATGGAGAACATACCATAGTCAATGTGTAGAGATTAGACATCTCAGTGACAGAGAGGCTGGCCCTGGCCCTAAAGATAAAAAGGGAAAGGAAATCTCATG
Organism: Anolis sagrei; assembly: GCF_037176765.1. NCBI lineage: Eukaryota > Metazoa > Chordata > Lepidosauria > Squamata > Anolidae > Anolis > Anolis sagrei. Next base: position 99,688,782 of record NC_090026.1, on the reverse strand, counting down.
TAAGGTAAGATGACTCTTTCTGTGGCCTTAAAATAAGCCAAGACAAGATGACCCTGCCCTTATCATTGTCCATAAAATAAAATAATAAAGTAGGGTGGCGCTGGTTCTGATGCTAAAGATAAGAAAAAATACATTAGAGTAAAATGTAAAAAAGCCAGGTCAGCATCCAGTTCTGAAACCTGATTCCCTATTAACTAGCATTAGGAGGCATGGTTTTACTCTCAGTGGGCCTTATTCCAAAGGCTATCCAGACTATTTGAAGTGGAAGGCAGTTGAGGGGCAACTAACATACTGTGGCTCTCTATCCTCATATGGTAATAGCATAGTCTCCCCACTTGGTATTTTCCTCTATTTATTATTGTTGCAATGGCTGGTCTCCAGTATGCTTACTCTCCTGTGTTCCCATATAATAGATTTCCCCCTTTCCACAACATGAAAAATGTGTGTGTGTGTTTTTTTTTTTAAAAAAGACTATATCAACTGCAGAAAATGCAGCCTCCTTTCCACTTCTCAAACTAAGGGGTGTATGTCACCTTTGCTCCAACCCTGAAGTGGCTCCTACAACTAGACACTTTTCTCTTGGGTGGATTTTCTGCCAGTGATGAGTCCACTGCCTCAAGACACCAGCTTCTATCCCACATCAAAAGGAAGAAGATAGTCCTCTGTCTGATTTGTGGGAATCTGGCTTAGTACCTGGTGGTAAAACCTTTAGGTGGAGAGGCAGAAATACAAACAACCATGACAGACAAATATAAATCCAGCAAATTAATGTCCTGTTGGGCCATGACAGTAGTACATTGCTACCTCTTCAAAGCACAGAATTAATCAAGGTAGGAAAATGAGGTATCTTTGAAAAGTTAATTTTTGGAGGCCACTCCTTGGAATCTTCTAGACTGCATGACCACTGGTGGACAAATTACGGAGAAAATGCTTATGGAGAATTCAAAATGTATTCTTAAGTTTAAATGAGAAAAAAACCTTTCTTTCTCTCCAGATCTTTATCTTCTTGGACCAAAAGATGCTGGCAGTGGATGGTCCTTGGGTCCAGCACTTTTTCTACATGGATGCTGACAAGCAAGCTCCTACTATGGGTGGCTTCTTTGTTCCAGACCAGACACTCCATTTCTCCTTGGTAACAGCCATTCTAATGGACCCTTATTATCTGTCCCTCACTGGAAATTATGCCAATGCTCCTTCAGAATTGGCTGAGAGCTGTGCTGAATCAATGAGACAGCTGGCACCCTCCCTGGAGACTGAATGTGTTTACCTTTTTGATTCATGCAGTCTCCGCTTGCTGAGATACAGGATGCCATGAGTGATTTCTCTTTGAGGCAGGTGAGAACAAAAGAGCTTTGTAAACCCATTCAATAGAAGTTGGAGACATGGTGCTCTATTGATTACAAAAATACATACGCAGTCCAGAAGCATTTTCTCCGTAATTGATTTCTGTGTGAGTTGGAGCTGAATCGTAACAAATAAAGCATTTCATACCAGTATTGTCCTACATATATATCCACAAGCGTGCCTGACCTCAGCAGTAGCAGTTTATCAACTGAGCTCTCAATTTTTTTTCACTGAACAAAATTGGCCCACTGGAGATTATGTATCTAAAAAATCACAGATTTAAGAGATTTGTGTGTGAACGTGCATTTTTTGCTTTCTGAATTACATGGATGTTGCCATGCTAATAATTTGTCACACAACATCAGATAGGTTGGTACTTACTAAAGGCTATCAAATTTATCATGGCAAATGTGTGAAATGCTCCAGTGTCAGCTATTAGCAGGGAAGTGGTGGATTCATTTTGGATTTTAGTCTGAGTAGTAAAGGAGTGATCCAAGGAGCCAGACCTTGGTCCTGAAGCTGGCTCTAATCATATTTACTGCCCCACAGACATAAATAATGGCATTGAAGTAGTCTGCTTAGTAGGAGCCCCCGGTGGTGCACTGGGTTAAACCCCTGTGCCGACAGGACTGAAGACCGACAGGTCGCAGGTTCGAATCTGGGGAGAGGGGAATGAGGTCCCTTTATCAACTCCAGCTCCTCATGCGGGGACATGAGAGAAGCCTCCCACAAGGATGATAAAAACATGAAATCATCTGGGCATCCCCTGGGCAACGTCCTTGCAGATGGCCAATTCTCTCACACCAGAAGCGACTTGCAGTTTCTCAAGTCACTCCTGACACGACAAAAAAAGAGAAAAGTCTGCTTAGTAGATAAATCTCTTGATACACAGAAAGCAATATTTTCCTGTATCTCTCTGTGTTTCTTTGCACAATCAATGGATTTCTATTTCTTATATTAAAATACAATCCCTTACATAACAACAAATGTTTAGTATATAATTGTATTTGTCTATTGTAGCAAAAATAAACAATATAATTGTATTGTTGAAGGCTTTCATGGCCGGAATCACTGGGTTGTTTTAGGTTTTTCGGGATGTATGGCCTGCATCTGTGGCAAGCATCCTCACAACCTCTGAGGATGCTTGCCACAGATGTAGACAAAACGTTAGGAGAGAATGCTTCTAGAACATGACCACACAGTCTGAAAACCCTACAACAACCCAATATAATTGTATTCGTCTATGTAGCAAAAATAAACAAGGTTGCTCCTTTTGAATTTGTTATTATGAAAAGCATTGGATTTAGCCATATGATGTGGAAAGCTAGTAACATCGTGAAGATACATGCAAAGATGTTGATATATGTGAACTCAATTTTTTTTGTCCTTCATTTATATAGAGATATTGCAAGCAAAATGCCAAACTGTGTATTAAAATAATATTTGACATTTTCAAGAGACCTTTAAAGAATTCTTGGATGTGTTTTCAAGTGTCTCTGGGTTTTATTTTCTCATAGCCAAGTTCAAGTCACTTTGGTTTTTCAGAATATGATGAGCTGCAATTTGGAGTTTTAGAAAGCTCAAAACCTTTACAATATGTGTTGCATATAATACCACTACTACTAATGATGCTTAGGCGATCCCTCATAGCCCAAGGATGATGGTCATCCAAGTGTAGTGCCTTGGCGATGAGTCCATAGGTGGCTATGGTGCCCTATTCTTGATCTGCATGTTCTCCCGCAGAATATCGTTTTTCAGGAGGAAGGCGGTCCCAGTCAGAGTTGGCTTGATGTGCCTTCCTCTTGGCAAGTTCCTCCCTTTCACCCTCCATCCATGCCTCTTAGAACTCTGCAGCACTGCTGGTCACAGCTGACCTCCAGTTAGAGCACTTAAGAGCCAGGGCTTCCCAGTTCTCTGTGTCTATGCCACAGTTTTTAAGGTTGGCTTTAAGCCTGTCTTTAAATCTCTTTTCCTGTCCACCAACATTAGGTTTCCTGTTTTGGGTTGGGAGTATAGTAGCTGCTTTGGAGATGGTGATTGGGCATTCAGACAACGTGGCCAGTCCAGTGGAGTTGATGGGATAGGGGCATCACCTCAATACTGGTGGTCTTTGCGTCTTCCAGAATGCTGACATTTGTCAGCCTCTCTTCCCAAGAAATTTGCAGGATTTTTCGGAGGCAACACTGATGGAATTGTTCCAGGAGTTCAGTGTAACGTCTGTAGACAGTCTATGTATAGCAAGACTAGGAGAATAATAGGTTTATAAACAAACACCTTGGTATCCCTATGGATGTCCTGGTCCTCAAACATTCTCTGCTTCATTCAGAAAAACGCTGCACTTGCAGAACTCAGGCGGTGTTGTATTTCAGTGTCAATGTTGCCTTTTGTGGAGAGGTGGCTGCCAAGGTAGCGGAAATGGTCAATATTTTTAAATGTTACACCATTAAGCTGTATTTCTGGCATTGCAGAGTGATGGGCTGGTGACTGCTGGAAGAGCACTTTGGTTTTCTCGATGTTCAATAAGAGGCCGAGTTTCTCATATGCTTCTGCAAAGGTATTTAGAGTGGCTTGTAGGTCTTCTTCTGAATGTGCACAGACTACGTTATCATCACCCTATTGGAGTTCTATAACAGATGTTATTGTGGCCTTGATTTTGGTTTTCAGTCTTCCTAGATTAAATAGCTCACCCTCTATCTGATAGATGATTTCCGATAGATAATTGTTGCATTTAATACTAATACTACTACTACTACTAATAATAATAATAGTACCTTGATGAACATAGTGATCTGAATCCAGGTTTAGGTAGTCACTTTTCAGGGACCTTGAACTCAATGTACAAGTTAATCATGATGGATTTAAATTCTATTGATTTCAGTAGAATAAAGGGGTGATTTTCCTGAAGAATCACATCTCCTGTGATGTACAGGAAAGGCTTGATGACTATACCCAATTATCTTTGGATGATAATGGCAAGAAACAGATGTTACTCACAGGGGTTGTCTATGTGAATAAATGTCTCCATTCCTCATTACCTAATTTGTCCAGAATACTGGTAATGGATATTGTTTTATTTTTAGAATTCCATTCCACTTTGCATTTTATAACTAGAGCATAACTATCTCTTCTAAATAGCGGTGAAACATCATTCTGGAAAGTGTGTATAGAAAAGGCACCTCTTTCTCTTTCCCTCCTGCTGAAAGAGGAATTTCATTTGTGGGGGGGGGGGAGGGGGGGAAGTTCATGCAAAAATAAACCTGGGACCTTTTCAAGCCACACAATCATGATCCGATGATTCCACTTCAACCACCATGACTGCATCTTATGGAATTCTAGCTTAAGCAATCCCTCATAGCCCAAGGATGATGGTCTTCCAAGTGTAGTGTCTTGGTGGTAGGTCCATAGGTGGCTGTGGAGCCCTATTCTTGATCTGCATGTTCTCCCACAGGACATTGGTTTCCAGGTGGAAGGCGGTCCCGGTCAGGGTTGGCTTGACACACCTTCCTCTTGGCACATTTCTCCTTTTCACCCTCCATTCATACCTTTTCGAATTTTGCAGCACTGCTGGTCACAGTGAGAGCGCTCAAGGGCCAGGGCTTCCCAGTTCTCGATGTCTGTGCCACAGTTTTTAAGGTTGGCTTTAAGCCCATCTTTAAATCCCTTTTCCTGTCCACCAACATTACGTTTTCCGTTCTTGAGTTGGGAGTATAGTAACTGCTTTGGGAGATGGTGATTGGGCATTCGGACAATGTGGCGAGTCCAGTGGAGTTGATCGTGTAAAAACATTGCTTCAGTGCTGGCAGTCTTTGCTTCTTCCACTACGCTGACATTTGTCCACCTGTCTTCCCAAGAAATTTGCAGGACTTTTTGGAGGCAACACTAATGGAATCATTCCAGGAGTTGAGTGTGACATCTGTAGACAGTCCACGTTTCACAGGCATATAGCAGGGTTGAGAGGAGAATAGCTTTATAAACAAGCACCTTGGTCTCCTTACGGATGTCCCGGTTCTCAAACACTCTCTACTTCATTTGGAAAAATGCACTCACAGAGCTCTGGCGGTGTTGTATTCCGTATCAATGTTGACTTTTGTGGAGAGGTGGCTGTCATGGTAGCGGAAATGGTCAACATTTTTCTAATGTTGACCATTTTTTCTAATTAAGCTGTATTTCTGGCATTGCAGAGGGTGTGGCTGATGACTGCTGAAAGAGCACTTTGGTTTTCTTGCTGTTTAATGAGAGGCTGAGCTTCTTGTATGCTTCTGCAGTGGTGTTTAGAGTGGCTTGTAGATCTTCTTCTGAATGTGCACAGACTACATTATTATCAGCATATTGGAGTTCTATAACAGATGTTGTTGTGACCTTGGTTTTGGCTTTCTGTCTGCTGAGGTTAAATAGCTTGCCATCTGTCTGATAGATGATTTCCACTCTGGTGGGAAGCTTCTCATCAACAATTTGAAGTATCATAGTGATGAAAATGGAAAATAAGATTCCCTCAACTAGCATTGCTGGTTGCCATATTGGTTGAGGATTTGAGGAGTTTTGTGCAAAAATGCATATGTTCCTAGGTTTTTGAACAATCCTTGAGGTAGACATCAATTCATTCCTTCTTAGGGCCCTTCCAAACAGCCATATAACCTAGAATATCAAGGCAGATAATCCACAATATCTGTTTTGAACTGAATTATTTGAGTCCACACTGCCATATAATCCAGTTCAATGTGGATTCTATACAGCTGTGTGGAGGGGGCCTTAGTGATGTGACCTGTGCTTTGACTATCACCATCAAGCTATTCAGGAGCAAGAATAGCTTGACAAAGTTACTCCAAGCTGCTGACCCTACCTGGTGATGACTTCTTCTGATTTCTTGGCTACAACCTTAATTCTGATTAGTGACTGAGCCAAGGTTTGGAAAATGGGCAGCAATGAGAGAACTGGACAAGATCTCAAAATTGAAAGATATATAATTAAATGCCAAAGTTAGGATTATCCATTCCAACATATTTCTCATTTCTATGCTTAGTTTGAAAGCTGGACAATGGAATAAGGAAGAAAGTCAACTCCTTTGAAATGTGGCCCAGGCAAAGAGTTCTAGGGGTGCTGAGGCTGAATCTACACTGCCATATAAAATCAAGACTATCTGGTTTGAACTGAATTATATGGCAGGTCAGATTCATATAATCCAGTTCAAAGCAGATAATGTGGATTATCTGATTTGATAATCTGGATTATATGGCAGTGTAGATCAGTGTAGATGAGTTTGTTAAAAAGACAAAGAAATGTGTCCTAGATCAAACCAAGCCTTATCTCTCCCTATCTCTGTAACTGTCATCCTGTGTTCCCAAGTCACTTGAGTCCAGGAAATGTGAGATGGCACTGAAGACAGATGCAGTCATTTCAGGACTTTGGCTCACCCCCAACCAGGGCAAAGCCTGAACAACTTGGAGTGGTTGTTAGATGAGGGTTTTTTTTTTTTGACTGTGTAGGCTTGGGGCCCTTCCACTCAGCCCTATATCCCAGAATATCAAGGCAGAAAATCCCACAATATCTGTTTTGAACTGGGTTATCCGAGTCCACACTCAGATAATGTGGGATTTTCTGCCTTGATATTCTGGGATATAGGCCTGTGTGGAAGGGCCCATGGCCATAGTAAGCAATCTTGAATAAAGGCCATAGGAACACTCACCAAAGAAAGCACAACTTTATCTGGTGAGCACTGAAGATGTATGGTAACAAAACTTAAGAAATATTCCCCGGATGATTGAAGGTAGCGGGCTTTTGAAAGGGTGGATGAGGGTAAAGAGTAAGTACTTCTAACCTTCTAGTAGCTTTGTTTTCTTCCCTGAACAGAAGCCTAAACGGCTGCCAAACCAAATGCTTTTTCATTCCTCTGTCTCTTTGTTTCTGAACACGATTTATATAACAGCTTGCATTTGAGCCTTACTTTTTAAAAAAGTAGAATGTGACTTTTTTCTCCCCCTCTCTTTTTCCTTTTACTTAAGTAAGGAAGAATATCTATGCGGTATGAAGGTGAGGTGCTGTAAAGCAATTACCCAATGCTGTTGGAGAAAGAAAGAAATTACAATCACAGAATGAACTGTATTTGTCAAGGTATATATTATCCTGTGGGATGTGGGAGACAAGAAGCAGGGTGTCTCATCTTAGGACACTGAAGTTCAACGTTTTGTTGTGGTGTATAATTTTCTTATGCTGAGGTTCATATTTGGGTTCCAGTAAATCTACCACTGACTCATGTAATCCTTTAATATGCATTTGGAAAAGGGCTTTTAACATATAAAAGATATGAAAAAGAAGTTATGAAAAACTCAGTTGGCTTCCTTCAATAGCGAGAAAAATAAGACGAAAGAGCAAATCTACCCTGTTGATTAGGCAGTGCTCAGAATAAGTATTTTCAGGACTCTCATTGCCTTTTTTATCTAGCCTTTTCCTTAAATTATGCACTTGATTGTGACCTTTTGGTAAGTGGATGCCAGCTAGGTTATTATTTACAGTAGGTGTCAGTTTGTGTCTGACTTCAACAGTAGAGGTTGTACTCAAGACAGTGTGTGTGTGTGTGTGTGTGTGTGTGAGAGAGAGAGAGAGAGAGAGAGAGAGAGAGAGAGAGAGAATGAGTCTTGACATCAGCAAGCCTTCAGAGAAGTAAACTTTTAATCTGGCTAATATTGCTATTACTTTCTGTAGTAATTCCTCCCAGCCTAATGAACCACATTTTGGCTCGGATCAGACATATCTCAGCATATTAAGTCAAACTATGCATGAACTTAGTCCTCACGCACTTCTCTCTCAATTGCCTCTTCTCTCCCAGTCACTGCAGTAGAAGCCTTCCGGTATTAATCATACATTCCCATTCCATCTGAATGGAGAAGATATGGTTTCCAGAAACAGAATAAGGCTGAATCTCAAACCAACCATGGATCATTATTTCAGAACCTGGTTTGTACTGATAACAAATGGCAAACCGTGGTTAAATAACCCAAGATGTTTTTTAAGGATGACACATGAACAATGGAAGAAGAGAGGGGTGATGAAAGTAGAGTGCTATGGCACATGCTGTGTGAATATTTGAAGTTGTGCACTTTATCAATGGATTTTAACTTGTATTTGTTGTATGTCTTTTAATAGTTTTTAATTCTTGTTTTAATGATGTTGTATCCCCCCTCAAGCCAAGAGAGAGGCAGGAAATAATAATAATAATAATAATAATAATAATAATAATAATAAGCAGAGGCATAATACCGTTGCTCAGATGATCCATTGGAACTTGTACCACAAATGCCATCTGCCTGTGACAAAGAACTGGTGGGATCACAAGCCTGAAAAAATTACAGAAAATGAACACATCAAACTACTCTGGGACTTCCGAACTCAGACTGACAGCGTTTTGAGCACAATACTCCTGACCTCACAATCATGTTAAAAAACCAAGGATCGTCGATGCTGCAATCCCAGGTGACAGCAGAATTGATGAGAAGCAACTGGAAAAGCTTACACAATATGATGATTTAAAGAAAGAACTGCAAAGACTTTGGCACAAGACAGTAAAGGTGGTCCAAGTGGTGATTGGCCCACTGGGTGCAGTGTCTAAAGACCTTGGCCTGCACTTAAAAACAATCAGCGCTGACAAAATTACCATCTGTCAGCTGCAAAAGGCCACCCTACTCGGATCTGCACGCATTATTCGCTGACACATCACACAGTCCTAGACACTTGGGAAGTGTCCGATGTGTGATCAAATACAAAAGCCAGCATAGTGATCTTGTTTGCTGTGTACTAATTTTGTTCAAATATTAGTAGTAGTAGTAGTAGTAGTAGTAGTAGTAATAATAATAATATTTCCTAAGAGACCAAGTTGTACATGGTTGCAAAGACAAATAAATAAATAACAGCTGCAAGGGATTTAAAAGCACCTGTCTGTCATGATTTCAGATTGTCATTTGGTCTGGAGGGAAGAATGATATATGGGGAAGACTTTGGAAGGGAAATGACAATTGGTTAATTAAACTTTTGGAAAGGGACAAATGATGATTAAAAAGGATAGGAATAACAGGAATATTACTCATGAAAGAATATTCATGAGTAATATTTTGGTTTGAGAGGTTAATATGGGAATTATTGTTTGATTGTGACTTAGTGTAAAGCAAGATGACAACAAAGGATTGATTGATAGTGTCCCTGACAAATTTGGACAGTTAAAATGGTGTGTGTGTGTGTGTGTGTGTGTATGTAAAATCCCTTCTTTGTCAGACCTTGGAAAATGTAGTTTTTGGAACTACAACATCTGGAATTTCCCCAAAATCTGGGAGTTATAGTTCAAAAATATCCAAGTAAATGTTTATATACAGTGTACACATACAGTAACATATAGGTCTATCAGAAGCCCAGGGCCACCACAATATATATTGTTGGCTAGGGCAAAATACTCAATGCATCTTACAAATGGGTGTATTTTGCCTACCGTGCCAGACAACTGGAGACAGACTGGAAGCCCAACTTGATAAACCTAAACACTCTCATGAGGATGTAAAACCCATTGAAATAAATGCAGATTACAACTGTCTATGCATATAAAGTATCAATCTATTAACAGTACATTGTCCTTACCCGAGAAATTGCTCTTTAGTTGATGTGGCCGGTGTAGCCACACCAACTAAAGGCAAAAAGGAATATAAGCACCATGCTCGATCAGATCGAAGATCTATGTAAAGTAGCATTCTGTCCAGAGAGTGATCACCCATATTCCTACAAAAAGTCTACTAGCAAGATATTACTGCAGTAGCACTGTTCTTTTCAAGCAATTGGTGTATAGAGCTATACTGCCTGCAATACTGGGTGTCATATAGAGCCATTATAACCAGTAGCCATTCATATGCTTATATACCATGTCATTTATAAATATATCAGTTGTCCTTTAGTCCAGTTTTGTCTAATTAACTTTGAAGCCTGCCCAAGTTGACCATTTTGGGATTTTCTATTTCCAATAAAGGCAAACCTCCAACTAAAGCAAAACTCCAGTTGTAATCCAAATGTAATCATTGGATTACAACTGGAAAGTTTTCTTTTCTAGATGTAATAGTGGCGATACTCTGAGTTATTCTGTGTTCTCTGCCTTGGAAGGAAGGGAGCAGTCAACTTTGTACAGGGCAGGGGCACTTGAATCTCAAGGAAAGTTACTTTTCTGTTGTTAATGGAATTGAAATTTTACTACCTGTCTTTTATTGCCCTTTGTCCCTGGTTTTTACATGACCAAGAAGTGGAGTGGCCTTTTCTTGCACTGAAATAAATCAGCACCATCCTAACTGACAACAGGGTAACTTCAGAGATAGAATGCAGGTCTGTGATTCTAACATTGTCACCTTTTTTTTTAATCCAGTGTGGTTTTAACATATTTGTCTGATGAAGAAACCAGTGAAGCTTGCATAATGTATTTTATGCTTTGGAGCTGGCGGAATAATGGTATCACTCCTTTGTGGGCTTTCAATTTTGGTGTATTTTGCTGCATGGGCAACATGGCTATCCCTGAAAATGTATCCATCATTACAACTCAGTTTTTTATTAAAACATTTTTATCCTGCTGTATATCAGGAAATTGATGTAAGAAGATTAAATTGACCAAAGAGTCATGCTGGAGGACCTAGAAATGGCTGAAATCAACATATTAATCAAACTCACAATCATTAAACCCACAAATGATGTGTTTCTATCTAAACAAAAAGCATTATGTTCAAACTATGCATCTGTACACAGAATGTGGCAATTTTATGCAAAACTCTCTATTGATGAATTTCCTTTTTTGTGTTACACAGAATTGGCCATTTTTGATACTTGGGCCCCATTTACACTCCCATATAATGCAGTTTTACTCATATAATGCAATTTAGCTGTATTATATTTGTGAAGGAAACCTTAGATCAAACACTAACATTTAGGAAACACTGTGCGAACACCAAGCACAAAGTAGCTGCACGCAATAACATCCTGCAGAAACTTACTAATAGTGCATGCGGTGCAGACCCAAAATTAATAGAAACGTCAGCCCTGGTCTTGTCTTACTGAACTGCTGAGTATGCCTGCAGAATCTTACATGTCTCATTCAGTGCTATATTCACCAACTCAATGAGGAGAGTTTTCTTGAAGTTCCTTTGGCTTGTGGAAGTTATTTTGGGGGATATCAAAATCCTGATCAGAATGGCCATGGTGGTTGAAGGATCCTGGGATCAAATGTAACATTTCTGAGCTTTAGCCAAAGAACACTCTTTTCTACACTTGTTCTTTGCATGCAGTGGCTTCTTGCCTTCTTCATTGGGAACCTGCATGAAAAGTGGCATTAGAGGCAAATAGGTCCCTGGCTAAAAACTCTGTTTTTTTCCTACTGTCTCCAGTATTCTTCCTTCCCTCCATCCCAGCCTTAGCAGTGTCTCTCCTTCATCTTCTGCATTAGTAATTTCCTGCTTGACTGCTCCTCCGCTATAAAACAAGCTTGAAGATTTAGCGATCTGGAGCCGCACACTTGAGTAACAGCACTTCCATTTCCCTTTGACAAAAATTGGCACCATGCTCCTGCCTAGCAAAAAGCCTTGGCCCCTGTCAGTCAGACTTCAGAGGCACTGAGAGCAAAATCTGAGATGGAAAGAGCAACGTCAGCCATTTCCACAAGAGCATCTCAGGCCTCTTTTCTTTCCTTCCCTATCTCCTTCGTACCACGGACTGGTGCTCCAGCGTGGCTCTAATTGCCTAAGCACCTGCAGTCTGAAAAGCGATACATTTTCAGTTTCTATATATAGTGAACACCCAGATATCAAGCGAGAGCAGTTGCTTAGAAAATGAAATTTTGTTTCACGCCAAGGCTGGCCTTTTCCAGCTCCAAGTCACATCTTGTACTTGTGAGAGGCGTAACTCTCAGGGTTTGGCGCAACATCACTGGGCTTGGGTTTTTCAAAAATCTCACTCATTCGTTTATTTATTGAAAGATCAAACTGTTGTTATTAACTCCAGAGTCTATTTGGGATTCTGAGTAGCGCAGTTTCACTGGTAGGCATGGCTAAAATCCCAAAGGGTGCATCTACATTGTAGAATTAACACAGCTTGATACCACTTTCACTGCCATGGCTTAATGCGATGGAATCATGGGAATTGTGGTTTTATAAGATCTTGAGCCTTATCTGCTATTGAGCACTGGTACAAGCTACAGCCCACATCATTTCACAGCATTGAGCCATGGCAGTAGTATTAAACTGTATTCAGTCTACACTGTAGAGCAGCATGGGCAAACTTGAGCCCTTCGGATGTTTTGGACTTCAACTGCCACAATTCCCAACAGCCTTGGGCCCTTTCCTTTTGCCCCTCAGCCACTTAAGCAGGCTGTTAGGAATTGTGGGAGTTGAAGTCCAAAACACCTGGAGGGCCCAAGTTTGCCCACACCTGGTTAGAGGCATTCTTATAACTTCTCCTGACCCAACCTCAAACCTGTTCTCCATCTAGTATGGCGTAAGTTGTTCCTCATATGATTTAATTTCAGTTAAAGTGCTGTTCCTGTATTTTATAGGATTCTGTGAATCGACATGCCATTCCAGCGGAAGTTGACCATGAAGTTACCTGGCGGGCCTAGAGATCGCTAATCGAATCTGTGAAAAAGATGGCTACGAACCACCACAAAGACCAAGATCCTCCAGGGTGGCCCTGCTCTCGGTCTCAGCACCATCACAGGCACACTTGGCGGAGTACAAGAGAGAGAGGGCCCTCTCAGTGATTGCCCCTTGGCTATGGAACTCCCTCCTGTATTCATCCTACAGTGTACAGTGTAATCTGGTGAGATTAGAACAGCCCCCTCCCTCCTATCCTTCAGAAAGGTGATAAAAACTTGGCTGTGGGACCAAGCCTTTGGGATAGTGCAATAACATAATAACAGGATGGCTGGTTTGAGATGGTTTTAACAATTTGATTTTAAAGTGGATACAACTGATTTTAATTGGAGGTGAGAAGGGTGGAATATACATGCGAATAATAATAATAATAATAATAATAATAATAATAATAAATCAAATCTACAAACGTTACATGTACACATGTGGACGGGCTGCCCCCAGAAGAAACTGGAGGCATGTCTAAAGATTCTCTCTCCCTCTCTCTCCCTCCCTCCCTCCCTCTCTCTCTATATATATAGAAGATCTCTAGATAAGGCTTGTTTTACCAATAAAATACCCATATTTTCAGGACCTTGAGACAGGTTTCCCAGTTTTTCTGTTTATTCCATTGGCTCTCCCTAGTTCCTTCTTCCTCTCTTGGTCTCAAAAACTGCACTTCATCTCCCATGAGGATCCACGGGTTACATGTTTCCACCCCTATTGTACACTACTCAGTCCATTTCTTTTCTCGCTTTTCCATTTTCCCCCAGCTAGCATTCTGTGGCCAATCATTTTTGGGGTGGGAGATAGAGTGTTGCAGATAACCCCTAATCCATCCTTGGGTTATAGAAGATATTTTCTGATGGTTCTTGTGTACAATAACTGCAGTTAGCACAGTGGATTAAACCACCAGCTACAGAAACTCTTGCCAACTGGAAAGTTGGCAGTTCAATCTGTGGATGGGGGTGAGCCCTAGCTTCTGCTTACCTAGCAGTTTGAAAACAGCAATGTGAGTACATCAATAGGATCCACTTTGGCGGGGAGGTAA